>NC_079147.1:48019712-48133054 GCF_945859685.1 Eupeodes corollae
TTGAATATAAATCAGGAAACATGGGTTATCAAGGAATTGAGGACATAAATCTTTAACAAAAGAATTATTGCATGTTTATACATATACATACATATAGGAACGTACCAACATACATATTTTTTCTATGATGAATTTTTTTACCATTTAATAAAATATGCAAAAAAAAATACATAATTATGTTTATTTTTATTTCTTTATTTTTGGTTATCATGTTAGAAATATGAAAAAATGTCATATTGAGTAATATGACAGGATATAAAAGTAAGACAGGTTTAGAATTATTTTTTTTTGATAGGTATACCAGTTTACTAAGGTTTTTAAGGGACTTTTTTTAACAAAAAGATAACCAGAAATAGAGAGATAAAGAAAGGAAACTTCAGGAAACAAAAATATATATGCAAATCACATTTAAACTCCTATTTTTTAAACTAATTTTTGAAGAAATTACGTAGGTTTTGGATTTGTTTTTTTTTTTTTTATTTTTGGTACTCTATTAATTTCTTTTTAAAAAATAGAGTTGTATGCGTAATGAAACGAATAAGTGGACTGTTCCGATCGAAAAATAAAAACGCGTGCTTCGTAGCAGTCATGAACCAAAAAACTAAACTTTTATTTTTATATAGAAGGACAGAGACAGACATTTATTACAATATTTTGATCTTCCTTTTGTTGTTCTTCTTCTTCTATGCTGTTTCGGTCTAGGGTTCGAACGCATTAAGGCTGCAGCGTAAACATCCTCCCGCCGTTGAAGGCCGGCTTCAACCAAGTAATAGAGGACATAGTTTGCAAATTGGCCGCTTAAATTCACCCTTAGCTGTAACGACGGACGCAACTCGTACAAGTCCATCTTGTCCGGGATAGGTTTTGACGATTCTTCCGGTAAGCCATCGGCATGGCGGTTGATTTTCATCCCTTATGAGGACTACATCGTCTATTTCGATATTTTTAGACTTCTCTTGCCATTTTGACCTCTTGCGCAATTGGTTGATGTAATCTTGAGACCATTTTTGCCAAAAACCATGAACAAGAGATTGCAGGTATTGCCACCTATTCGATAGTGAAATTTTGCAGTTTATATCGGTTGGATCAGGCACAGTCAACAAAGGTCTCGAGATCAGAAAATGCGCTGGGGTCAAAGGGTCGACATCACCTTCAAAACGAGCGCACAATGGCCTTGAATTTGCACATGCCTCGATTTGGCACAAGATCGTTGAAAATTCTTCGTAGGTCACTGATGTGTTCGCCATCACTCTTCGTAAATGAAATTTTAATGTTTTAACGCCGGCCTCCCAAAGTCCACCGAAATGCGGACCATGAGGCGGTGAGAAGATCCAATTAATTCCATTGGTGGTAAGTTCACCTGTGACGTCAGTTTGAAAGCTGGGGCCAAATTGAGAAGATTCGCCCATTCGCGAAGGGTTTGATTGGCGCCCATGAAATTTGTGCCGCTGTCACTAAAAATAGTATGGCACTTACCACGCCTGGCCACAAATCTTCGCAATGCAGCTATGAAGGCTGCTGATGAAAGCTCGGTGACTACCTCCAAATGTATGGCCTTCGTTGCCATGCAAATAAATAAGGCCACGTACACCTTATACTGCTTCGCACCTCGTCCTCTCCACGACCTGGCCGTAAATGGCCCAGCATAATCGACGCCGGTATTGCCGAAGGTCACTCCCGGTTCCAATCGTTGCTGGGGCAAATTGCCCATCTTCTGTTGATAAGGTATTCCTCGTTGTCGTACACATGTAGGGCACTTATATACGCATCGTTTAATTACATGATGAACGCCGAGAATGAAATAATTAAGATGCAGAAGATACGTCAACTGTCGTATTCCGGCATGCATATTGCTTATATGACAGTCGCTGACAATAAGCGTCGTAAAATGATCATCCTTGTGAAGAATGATTGGATGCTTCTGATCGAACGGTATTGAAGCGTTTTTCAATCGCCCTCCTACGCGGAGTATTCCGAATTTGTCGATAAAAGGATCCATAAATCGATATTTACTCTTTTTCGAGACCGCATCAAAGTTTTTAAACAATTTATTTCGTCGAGAAAGTACTGGCCTTGCGAGATCCGAACGAGAGCGATTTTTGCCAAAAGTAGATCTTGCGGTGAAAGAAAGTAAATTCGCGATGGATTTTGTGTTTGTCGTCTTCGAAACAAAAGAATACATCGCGTAACAACGCGCAAAAGACGGTTAAGATTCGAGAAACGTGTAGATATTTCAAAGTTTTTAATGTTCGGAGTTTCAGTTAAACAGACAAGTTTGCATTCGTTTGCACTTTCACTATATTCTGGCAAGGTAGAAAACGTAATCACCTCATTGCGTAAAAACCGCGGCCCGTTCCACCATAAGTTCAAATTAGTCAGGCAATGTGGCATTATACCGCGGGTGGCACAATCTGCGGGATTATCTGCCGTTCGTACGTGATGCCATATAGATACAGGAAATTTACTGACGATTTGAGAAATTCGGTTGTCAACAAATACGTTTCTCTGTCGGGGGAATCCGTGAATCCAATGAAGAACGGTTGTTGAATCCGTATAGGCAAAGCATTCGGTTTCATGAATCATAAGGGCATCTTTCACCTTGCTAAGTAATTTCGTTAGCAATAAAGAGCCACATAGTTCAAGGCGCGGTATTGTAAGTGTAGGTTTTGTTGGCGCAATTCTTGTTTTCGCGCAAATGAGCGCAGTTCGAATACCGTCGGGTCCTACCACTCTGGAATATACTGCAGCAGAATATGCTGACTCTGACGCGTCAGCAAAGCCGTGCAATTCCATAACCTTCCCCTCACTTGAATGCAGCCAACGCGGAATTTGGATGACACGCAGGGAATCCAGATCCGATCTGAATTCTGACCACTTGTTGTAAAGGTCCATAGGGATAAACTCATCCCACCCTATTTGTCTTAGCCAAAGATGCTTCATGAAAACCTTCATTTTGACAACTGTTGGCGAAAGCCATCCTAAGGGATCGAAGACGCGCGCAATGTCCGATAACACTTCTCGTTTTGTGGCTTGTGCACGTAGGGTATTTAACGATGCATGGAACTCAAAGCAATCGACTTCAACGTTCCACCATAACCCTAATGTTTTTACACCAGTCTCGCCAATACACAACTCGGTTGCTGTCTCTTGATGCTCGGCATCGATTGTATTTAAAAATTCTCGCGAGTTTGAAGACCATTTTCGAAGGTCCATTCCCGATTGTTTCAAAATATGGCAAAGATCATTTTTAACACTTGTGGCGTCTTCAATGGAATCAAAAGTAGACATAAAGTCATCTACATAAAAGTCATTAATTAGGCTGTCCGAAGCCCGCGGATATCTCGCTATATTATTGATGCCGATTTGTTTTAAGACCCTCGTGGCCAAAAAAGAGGCGGAAGCCGTACCGTATGTAACTGTTTGGAGTTGATAATCACGCGGTTCTTCACTAACGTTGTTCCTCCAAACTATACGCTGGAAATGTACGTCGTTCGCGTTCACCAATATTTGATGGTACATTTTTGCAATGTCAGCCTTGACCGCAATTTTAAGTTTTCGAAACTTGACAAGGTTTGTAATTAAATCGTTTTGTATCGTAGGTCTGACGCGCAAATAATCGTTCAAAGAAAATCCATTCGTGGACTTACATGACGCGTCAAAGACGACCCTTAACTTAGTAGTATTACTAGTGGGCTTTAATATCGCATGATGGGGTAAGTAGAATGCTGAACGTTAGCGTTCACTTTCGGGCACAACAAACATATGACCTAGCTGCTCATACTCCTCCATAAATGCTGCGTATTCGCGTTTTAGATTTAAGTCCTTGGAGAATCATCTCTCCATTGCAGATAGCCGTTTTAATGCTGCATCTCGGGAGTTTCCAAATTCGATTGGTGTTTTTGAAAACGGCAAACTAACTACAAATCTACCGTCCGAATTGATAAAATGTGTAGATGCAAAATGATTTTCAATGGTTTCACTTACCTCGGCCTCTGTGGAATTAACATCAAACATATTTTCGAGCTCAAAGAATTTTCGTAGAAGCGTATCGGTATCGACCGTGGAGTGGAAAATTCCTAAATAATGTTCGTGGGCCAGCGAAATGTTTCCGGCAAGCACCCAGCCAAATACGGTATTCTGCGCGACCGGCGACCCTGAAGGATGCGTAATTCTTCCCTCTGCAATAATGTCAAAAAATATATCGGCGCCCAATATAATATCGATTTTTTGTGGGCGGTTACACGTTGGATCTGATAACGTCAGCTTATTAAAGTACGATAAGTTAATACTTGGAATTTCTACGATCGGCAAATCGTTCGTGAGGGACGAAAGAATAAATGCTTGCACCGACAAGCTATCTGTAGGTGCGAGGAGATATCGAGCTTTACTTTTCTTCGAGTTCCGTGAACACTTTCGCACTGCCCTAGACCGAGAACAGGAATTTTAGCGTGAATACGTTTTAGGCCTAGCCTTTGGAGACACGACTCCGAAATAAGAGTTGCTTGCGAACCCGAGTCAAGTAGAGCTCTACACATTTGCAGTTCGTTGCGCCCATCCCTGACCATTACCAATGCCGTTGGTAGCATCATAAAACATCCCCGATAATAATGTTGCATCGTATTAACCACTAGACCGTTCGAGGAACCTGGTGATTGTTGCTGAACCCGAGAGCTACCACTCGAGGAAGCTTGTGAAATGTTACTTGAATTAGATTGAGAGTGGGATTCATAATGAAGCATCGTATTGTGCTTTAATCCACACATCTTGCAATGCGAAAACTTACACTCGTTTAAATTGTGCTTTGTGCGAATACAGTTTGGGCATAAATTGTTAGATTTAACGAATTCAAAACGAGCCGGTATGGCTAAATCACGAAATTGTGGGCACATATATAAGAAATGCTTATGTTTACTTTTTGGGCAGGAAGGAACAGTAGCGTTCATAACTCTTTTTCCCACATCTTTGGAAACCGATTTGTAAGCATTTGAATGACCGATATTCTATAAATTGAGGCTTTCTAATTTGTTAATACGTTCGCCTAAGAACCGATTAAAATCTGACAATGTCGAATCTGATTTATTTTTAATGAAACGAATTCATAGCATTCGATTCCCGGAATCTCTATAAGAAATACACCATCAGCACATCCCACGCATCAACCGGTAGTTTTAATGCCCGCAACGCGTTAATGTTTTCACTGGTGACCGTAAATAAGCGTTTAATTTCACTGAGTGATCCTGCTTTTAGGGATGGTTGATCAAAAATATTATCTAAATGGGCGACCATGATAAACTGCGGTTTATCATAACATGCCTTCATTAAATTCCACGCGACATTAAAATTGTCGTTGCTTGGGGTAAGGTGCTTTATAATCGATAATGCATCTCCCTTGAGCCATGTCTGGAGATGTTCTAATTTTTCGACGCCCGTGAGTTTTTCTTTTGATGCAATCAACGAAGTAAAAAGATCGCGAAACCGAACCCACTCGTCAAATTTGCCATTAAATTCTGGCACTTTCAAATCTGGAATTCTTGCTATCGTTTCGTTTGTGTTGATCGTTATTGAACGCCGTGATGATTCGGATAGCGACTTCACAATATCGTTTAACGCGCACTGATTTTCCATTAGCAATTCGAGGGCTTTACCGATATCATTTTCTTCTTCGAATCGCGAATCACTCGATCTTTGATTTTGTAACAATTCTGTTAATTTTGTGTGTACTGAGAAAAATGTATTTTCGAATTCTACGCGATACTGTGTTTCACCTTCCAAATGCTCTTCTTCGACGACGGCTTCAATTTGGTTTTGGATGCGCTCATATGATTGCATATATTGCTCCAACTTAGCCTGTCGTAGAGTGGATTCAGCTAATGAAGTGGCCGATGAATCACAGTATGTAGATATCCTCGTTATTTGCCCTTTCAGCGCTGCCCGTTGACGTTTTAAGGCCTCCATGCTAAATAAATTATTCCCACCGAAGAATATTCAAAGCAAACTCAAACCAACAACAAAACAACGAAGACCTGCGAGCAATAACAGCAACAGTGATTCAACGATGACAGGAGATAGAGAATACAAAAATGTACCACTATCACTAACTTGATGATTTTTTTGTAAACGGAATACATTTTTTTTTTCGATTTCGAACGGAATATTAATTTTATTGTTTTTGGTTATGAACGGAATATTTTTTGCATGTATGTGTTTCGAACTGAATGTAATGTACGGTTAAGCGAAGTGCTTCGCAAACCTTAACCACAAGAAATGGGTACTGCTTTTAAACGATTCACAAATAGATCAAAACGCTGGATATCTTTTGCGTGTTTAATTAGTAGCACAGTATAAATGATTATGTTTACTGGGAAAAGGTAATTTCAGACACAGTACGATACAAGATTCCGTCACACTCACGATATCAAGTGATATTGAAAAACAAAACTATTATGCCCGAAAATCTAAATATAATTAATCCGGCTCGAAAGAACAATTTTGTACGCGTAATGAAACGAATAAGTGGACTGTTCTGATCGAAAATAAAAACGCGTGCCTCGTAGCAGTCATCAACCAAAAAACTAACTTTTATTTTTATATAGAAGGACAGAGACAGACATTTATTACAATATTTTGATCTTCCTTTTGTTCTTCTTCTTCTTCTATGCTGTTTAGGTGCGAACGCATTAAGGCTGCAGCGTAAACAGATGTCACCAAAAAAATGGCTGTCATGGGGCGCCAAAATCTACCCGTACCAATTGAAAAACCTTTTAATACCTAAAGTTTAGTTTTTTGTTTTCAAAATTCAGTTTTTCATTAATTAAAAATGTTTTTTTACTAGAAAACGAATTTGGTTTTGTTTTTTCAATTATTAAAATATATTGGATACCATATAGTTTTAGAAACTAATTAAAAACAAATAAGCTGTATTAACTAGATTTCACCTTTTTTTTGTTATCAAGGCATGTTCTCTCGCTAAACTGGTAAATTAGTCCCACCTTCTAGCTTTAGCCATTTGGTACACTCTATAGCATTCACCCTGTATTATGATTCCTCCATTTGGTCAACTTTCTCTCTCCGCAAAGACGTGGGTGAAAATCAAAGTGATTAGACATGAAACGTGACAAATACATCATGTCGGCCAAGTTAAAAACGATATCTCCAATTAAGTCTTTAATTTAATGTTCAATCTGATCGACTATGATTACTTTGCGGTCTATACTAGATTGATTTTGTATCCACCAAACCCATAAAACTAGAAAAACTACATTGATGGTGATGTGGTATGTTAATAAGACTTAAAGCCTTTTCGCTGTCATATTAATTGCCATTCATAGAGATGTATTTATCTTTATTATTGAACAATTTAAGCCACTACCTTTATCAACTTTGTAGTCTATATAATTAAAATGGTATTAAGTCCATAATGAGCCGTAGTTATAAGCTCAGTACTCTTTTATTATTTATATTGAAAGCATGTCAAGTCAATAATAATTCAAAGCATTATACATAACTACAGACTTTCGAACTCATACTCTATAAGCCGCCATAGTTATAGACTCTGTTTTGTTAAATGAATTTAAATAACCTACCGGCATGGATTTGGGGCCAGGGAACGGGCAACAGCACCACAATCATAATAACGACCGACATGCCCCGGAACCTAGAGAATATATATTAACTGTATATAGTTTTGGAAAATGACAGTAAATTATATACATAACAGTGATTGCGTTAAAACTTCGACATTGAATATCGATTAATATGAAATTTATTTTGTTTGATGTTTTAAATTAAATACCTATAGGAGATTCATATACCGCGCCTTATATCTTTCAAGTTGGAAGTTTAATTCATCATTGGAGTGAATTTTATTTTGTTCCCCTCTTATACCCGGCTGCTACCTCGACGGAGGTACCTTTATAATAAATGAAAATGGCTAACGCAGCGCGCTTTTTCTTCGTCCTTGTCTTCGTCGTCATCCTCGTTCTCGTTAATATTTTATTCGTTAATATTTTATATTTATTGTGGAGAATGGAAATTTTTAAAATCTATGTAAACAATCAATTTAATTGGGACCAAGTTCAATTGTGAGGTGCTTTTTATTCCTTTCAAGATTATTGACTGCTTTTTCAGTTCAGGAATTTTCCAATTTATAAAAGATTTTTCGCTCCTCGTCTTCCACACAGCAATGTGCACTCGCTTCAGTGATCTTAAGTTTAGCGAGAAATGATAAAAAATTATTATTTTTTATGAAATTAATGATATTATTATGTACACATCTTATATATTTATGAACATTATGGAACATGGTATAGTTTTAAAGATATCTGTACTCGATCAGGAAAATTGACAATTTGAATATTTTAAGGATAATTAAGTAATAATAATAAAATGTATGACTTTTTTTAAATTTTAGATTTTATGAGACATTTTAATATTATTCATTTTTATAGATTTTTTAATACAGCCATTATTGAGCTTATTTCCGTATTTTTGAAAGGTATACATGGAATTTTTTCTTCAAATAAAAATCAAAGTAAAAATCAAGAAAAATATAGACGACGACGAGCGACGCCTTCGTCGACGACATCACCAAATGAGAAACCAAATAAGAACCATCAGGATATAATAATAATTGCTCTGTCGCTCGAGAGACTACTTAATAATGGCACTTAGGAAGTCAAATAAAAGAAGTTAATGAACTTAAATGAACGTTATCTTTAGGTACTCCCACGACAAAAGTAGAATAAAATAAGCAAAATGGGTATGTTAAGAGCTTTCTTAATTGAGTTTTATTCATTCACTGTATAGAACATAACCGTATCTATACCATATATGTGGGTACATTAATATACTCATATGAAGATTTGGAATAGAGACAGAGGGAGGGAGACTGAGACACTATATGAATTCATCTAATAATTATTATTATTACACGTCGGTATTATCGCATAATTACCGAATGAAATTAAATTAAGATAAAAATATATAAAAAGTTGTATATGGAACTTAGGTTACCCTGTTGCTTTTACTGTTCGGGATGCGGATATTGACATCAAATTGATGTGACTGAAATTTTTGTTTTAATATCAAGTTTTTTTTATTAGAATTTGCATAAATAAATGAAATTATTTCAACCTTAAATTTATACAAAGAATACAGAAAAAATAATATTAAGGCTTAACCACTTTACGGTTTCAAAAGTAAACGTTAATAAAACACATATAAAACATTTTTGTTCATAATATTTCTTTTTAAGTATGTATATATAGGGTCATTTTTTACAAAGCTATAGGAAAGTTTTTAAAAAAACAAAACACATACAATCCAGAAAAATACATGAAATCTTTATTTGAATCGATAGTACGATCCATACAATTTTATGTTTTAAGATTATTTCATGCAAATGTTGACCTTGCCTGCGCCTCAAATGGTCCATTCGCTTAGTCCAACTTTGGCATACTCTTTCCCACATTTCGGCCGATATCACATGACTAAACGCTTAAATGTTGTCTTCCAATGCGTCAATTGTAGCGGGCTTGTCTGTACAGACATGAACTTTAACCTAGAAAAATAGTCTAAGGGTGTTAAATTGCATGCACTAGGTGTCCAATTAACCGGTCCCAAACCTGAAATAAAATGTTCCCGTTGTTGTGCGTGTTGTGTGGCATGTTGAACCATCTTGTTGAAACCACATGTCATGCAAGTCCAGCTCTTGCATTTTGGGCAAAAAAAAAAGTTGGATATCATCTCACGGTAGCGCTCACCATTCACAGTTTCTTTACGATTTGCATCATCTTTGAAGAAGTAAGGTCCATAAACCGACCGCACCAAACTGTTCTGGATGCATTGGTATGTCTTACAATGCTTCTGGCTGATATTCACTCCAAAATCAACAATTCTGCTTATTTAAGTACCCATTGAGCCAAAAATGAGCTTTGTCACTCGCTGGAAGAAGCGCGGGATGAACTTTCTTAACAGAGCACGCGTTTTGATAATAAAATTCAATAATTTGCAAGCGTTGTTCGTTTGTAACGATGGTTAAATTATAGACCAAACTGAAGGTGTTTGACAGTGAAACAAAACACGAAACGTGCGGCAGCTGTCTAAACCAGTGTTGCCAAAAAGATAAAAGATGAAAAATCACCCCTTATAAACTTATGTTGTGTACTAAGAAATTATGCTAATTTTAGTTACTCTGGCATTATAGAGTCCGAAATTGTGCACAATATCCCAGTAAGTGGTAAGTCTCCAAAAATTTGATATCTTTTTTACCTACCTAAATTCGCATCAAGGTTAGGTAAGGTTAGGTAAAAGTTGCTGTCTAAGATGGAAACGGACATACTTAGGCCAGTTTAATAACCCATTGTGATGCCACATGAATGTTGAGGCTTCCTTTTAAAGCCTAGTACATACTTCCTCGTGAAGTGAACGTTCGCCAGTGGAGAAAGTGAACTTTTGACATTGCTCACTGGTACACACTTGTGAGTACACGTTGTGAACATTCGACTTCAGCTTCACCAACAGTTCCCGTACATTTTGCACGTGAATTGCCCGTGAACGAAAACTCTCCACTTTGTTCTCTACTCAGCTTCACGAGCAAGTTCACGGGTGAACCAAAAACTGAAATTTGTATGGGTTCACGAGATGGTTCACAAGTATGTACTAGGCTTAAGCTCAATGGAACCAGTTTTAGTCCCTTACGAAACGCGAGAGTCTGATTATGCTGAAATGATGAAGATCGTTAAAGAAGAATTCTCCCAGGTTACCTATTCTTGCGATTTTAAGCCAGAGCAGGGGATGTACAGAGAAGATGAAAAATTGTTTCCTCCTGTTTCTCGTCCATACAGCTTCTGCAAAAGTCATTTGAGAATACGCCTAGTCACGTGGCGTGCTTTCCTATTAGACAGTGTCAGGTTGTGATACCTATTATCGAGCTTATATGTGATCTGCTAAAAAATAGCAAGCAATTTGAAACCTTTAAATCTAGTGTTGACCAGATATTTTTTGTGACCTGACACGTGGTGATGTTGTTCCAGCTGGTGTCTGCTTTCTTCATAGCGTCTTGCATTAGCAACAGTTTCCAAATAGCGATTGGTACAACAGTATGACGTGGTAGGATTGGCTGCACTGTACCGATCCTGGCGAGTTCATCTGCCTTACAGTTACCTGAAATGTCTCTATGGCCCGGCATGCACCCAGCAAAGGTTAATAGTAAACTGTTGTGCCATCTTCATTAGAGAAAATCGACAGTTATGTACTGTTATAGAGTTTGTAGAGACAGAGTCCAGAGATTTGATAGCACCCTGACTAATTGAGAAAATACGGATATCAGATGTTGATATCACGAAGGCGGAATGAGAGACTTAATTTTAGTCGTTCAGAGTGCACACCTCCACCAACCCCTTCTTTTGTTTTTGAACCATCTGTATAAAAATGGTTCGATCCATCTTCCAGGATTGTCCTATCCTCCCAGAAAGATCTGGGAGGTATAGAAATCTGGAAATTTCTGTCGAACTGCAGTTGCAAGAATTACGGAGTGGCTAACGTTGTTTTTGGTCCACCGCGACGAAGCTTTGAGGCGAATACCAGAGCTTGCAGCTATTTGTTTCCTAAATATATTATGAAGTGTAAGGTAGAGTAAGGTGCCCAGCGCCGCAGATGGGGTCAGGCGAAGCGGTCCGCTTATACATAGGCAAGATGAACGTTTTACTTTATTTAATTTATCTCGGCTAATAGCTTTCTCTAAGCAGTCCACCATACTGCCACACCGTACATTATAGTCGGCCTGACTACTGATGTGTATAGAAAATGCGTGATTCTGGGTTGTAAGCCCCATTTATTACCCATAGCTTTTTTGGAAGAAAAGATAGCTACAGTGGCTTTTTTGATTCTTTCCTGTACGTTGCGTTTCCAATTTAGTTTTTCATCTATGACAAGAAGCAGATATTTAGCCTCGTCTTAGGATTTCAATTGGATTCCTTTAATATAGGGAGGGTTGACAAATGGAATTTTGTATCTCTTTGAAAATAGGACTAAATCGGTTTTATGCGGATTAACACCCCAGTCCACATTGATCAGTCCAAAGCATTTGTCTTTCTAAGGCATTTTGAGAAAGTTCTCTTAAGGTGTTAAGATGCTTTTCTGAAACTGCTATAGCAACGACGTCCACACAGGCGATCATTCTGAATACCATCCATAGACTAGTAAGGATTTCATCAACCACTAGGTTCCAGAGGAGAGGGGATAGAACACCACCTTGCGGTGTCCCTCTACTAACGAATCGTCTGCGAGAAGAGTTGCCCAGTTTTGAGTTAATTATTCTGCTAGTAAGCATTATATGAATTAACTCCGGAACCGAACTCTCTACATTTAGAGATGTTATCGCAGATGTGTCCACATTGTAAAAAGCACATCGATGTCAAGGAAAGCAACCATAGTGAACTCTTTATGATGGAGGGAATATTCGACGGTGCAAACTAGGGGGTGTAACGCTGTTTTCTACAATTTACCTTAACAGTAGGCTTGTTGAGACAAAGACAGAAGCCTAGTATCAATACTTGCCCTTAAATAGATATCAATCAATCTTTCCAAGGTCTTAAGAAGGAATGATGATAGACTTATAGGTCGTAGATCTTTAGGATTGACTAACGAGATAAACAGTTAATAATTTAGAATAAGCTACAATAAATTTGACTGCATATGTTTTCCTTTTGAATTGAATAAAAACTACTTAAGCACCTAACACCTAAAACTGAACTCAACAAATTTGCAATAAATCAACAAAACCACTTAAAACATGCACCACTAAAAAGAAAAAAAAACGTCAATCTCTAAAGGTCCGCAGACTAATGAGTTCAAATCTTGGCATGATGAGAGATTTTTCTTTTGCGAAACAAGCTGTCCGAGATCAAGGAACACCCGTTAACATGTATTATATTCATAACAGTCTTAGCAAAGTTTGGTATAAATATGCGTCCTCTACTTGCTGACATACCTAATAAATGTTAGTCGAACCTTGAGAGAGCTGGCTGATAAATTCAGTGCAAATAAATTTAACAGGATTCAGAAAATTTCTTTCGGGAACTAATTTTAATGTCTAAATAAAAATATCAATACAATAACTATACAACTTATTACTTCAATTACAATTTTTTAAGAAAGATCGAAAACTAATTATATTGTGTAAATGCTATTATAACCAAACCAATAATATTTAAGTCTATAAAATAGAGTTAAATTTGTTATCCTGTCGACTTTTTTCATACATATACATGCACAACATAGAAACAGTAAAAATGTTATTTTATTTTAACTAAGATTGTATCCTTTCACAAAAAGTTATGCGATTTCAATTAAGAAGACATATTGTTTTGTAATAAACATTTGGGACCTAACTTGTAAACTTTTATTGTGAAACTATAAAGTACTTTGAAAATGCTTAAGTAATTTCATTTTGTGTGTCTAGTTAAAGCATATTTATATAGCAGCAGTATCCGTGTTGTTATGGATAGTGCAAAAGTAATTTTTGTCATGATTATTGCTATCTATACATATATAATAAGCCCTTCGGATTCAGAATATAAACTGTAGGTCCCCTGCATCGTTGATTTTACTTGTACTCAGGAATGTTTAAGAGTCGTAAGCCATAAAAAATCCTAGTTCTCTACGGAATATTACTTATTAATTTAGGTCCACAGACCTCTTAAATCCGTTCTGTACCCCTTAAGGGGCAAAGGGCCTCTACCAAAATCACGCGCCATCGTGTATGGTTTCCAGATATGTGTTTTAGTTCTCTCCAACTTTTGCCTAGCGACGATGATTCCGCCCCAGATTCCACTGCATTGCTTAACCTGAAACGCAGCCGTTACCTTTTCCAAGCGTATTGCAATCCATTGCCACTTACGCCTTCGTATTATAGAGTCTATAGATTCCTGGCCTGTCCTTCAATGAATAACCTTATTTCACATACGGTTTGGCCAGAAAATCCTTATGATGTTATGAAGACATCTTTTCACGAAGGTTTGCAGCTCTCTTGTAATGGCTGAAGTATCCTTCTAAGTGTTGCACCCATAAATAAAGCACAGATTCCCTCTTTTCCTAATGCTCACACTATGTCTTTGGCATATTAAAGGTATAAAAAACCCTTTTAGTGTTTGCTAATTATAAAAAAAAAAAAAAAAAAAGATTCGATACTTGTGCGCATTAGTCGAAGCTTTGTTCTTAAGGCGATAGAGTTATTCCTCCAAATTTTTGACAACATACGGGACGCCGCTTTTGCTTTGTCGATGAAGCCGATGAGGTCTTGTTCGCTTCCGCCTTAGATGGAGACGATACTTCCAAGGTATTGAAAGCTCTTCAGTTCTTCCACCGATTGCGAGGAAATATTTATTTGAGAATATGACCGGGTTCAGAAACTGATTATTTTTGTTTTGTCGGAATCAATTTTCAGCTCCACAACTTCTGCTTCTCTCTCCACACTTTTTGTCATTTGATAGAGATCCATGAACCTATGAGAGAGTAAGCAGACAATGTCCGCCTAATCCAAGTCCTTTAAATAGGATGTCAAAGTATTCTTTGTGACGCTATCAAAGGCCTTCACGAAGTCGATGAACAGCAAGTGCAATGGTGCTTGATTTTCAACGCACTTCTAAATAATAATCCGCAGGGTGTTGATATGATGAATACAGGAGGATTCAGCGCGGAATCCCACTTGTTCGACGTCGAGTGTAGCCTTGAGGTGTTCTCTGATGCGTTTCAGTACTTTGGCGCCTTCGGTTTTGTTGTTCTTAAGTGCTTTAATTGCGGCAACAGTCTCATCTTTGCTGGGAGATGCGGTGCGGATTCAGGGATTAGTTTGTTCGGGAGCTTCAAAAGGCATCGCCTGAACATTTTTTGCACTAGGTTTAAAACCAAGGAAAAGTGTTCTTTCCACCTTCTGACTTGTTCATCCACAAAACTTATCACTGTACCTTCTACTTCTTTCACCAGGTGTTGCTTTGAGCTGTGTGCACCGGTCAGCTCTTTGGTTATTCTGTGAACAGTCCTGCTGTTGCACCAGTCTGCTGCATCTTCTGCTTCTTGCGCCAATGCGTTGATGTAGTTACGCTAGTCACGCCACGCACTGCGGTGAACCTCTCGTTTTCATGTGGTACGAGGACTCCAGCTCATTTTTTTTAACCCCGTGTGCACCATTTATTCGAGCCCTATACTGTTTGTGTTCGTTGATCCTTGCCGAAATAAGGCTTCTGATTGCCGTTTGTGTGAATAGTTACCCAACTCCGGCTTCTCGAGCGTTTAATGGATCATGACCAGAGTAGAGCAATACAGTTTTAGGCGTAGGTGACTTGTATTTTCCCGATCCCAACCATCGTACTTCGCCTTATTGGAGGAATGTGGTATTGTGTGGACCTTCACTACCTCACATTCCAAAAACCAATATTTTTCCGGGTATAATAGCCAAAAGTTGTCAACGAGTTATCATTAAGTTTCCGAGGCGTTATATCAGTTTCCATAGCGGGATGAAGTTCAGTCACGAAGAGTGCTAATCTCCGTTACCTATCTTTGGCCTCAACCAAGTTTTAGGCAATCACCAACTACCAGATCTATAAAAGGTGGTAAACCAAAAAAGCATCAGAATTGGAATAACAAAACGCGGATCTCAAATTGCTATAAGTAATTTTTTATATGGATGAATGGTTGAAAATTAAGTTGTCAAATACATTTTATGGTTAATTGAAGTAAAGTTTAACTTACAATAACGCAACCAAGATGATCAAATCTTTTCCGAAAAAGTCGTAATGCAAGAAGGATACGAAAGACTGCAAATAAAAGGACTGAAGCAGAACAAGAAATCGGTAGCGTTAGTATGGTTAGACTTCATGCTTCTAAATCACAAGAATAAAGTAGGGCAGACCGTGAAACGGTTTGATTGACAATGCAAAATCATTGAGCGAAAAACAGAGGTCAACAAATAGACATTTTGCGACGCAGAACAAGCGATTTATCAAGTGCTGATTTGAATCGAGCAGTGTTTCGATACGATTGATCATTGCTGAATGATTTCAGCTTACATCAACTGTTTGCATTGTTGAAATGGACGTTGTTTGCCAATATTGTGGTGCATTTAAGTTTTCCGGAGAAACGCCCGGATTATGCTGCCTTTATGCGTTCTTATTCGAGATGTTTTGAAGAAGCAATGTTTTACTGTCTAGTGATTTCCGACAAATACAAAATCCAAGATCTAATGCTGCCGACGAAATAAACGCTTGCCTTAAATAGTCGAATCTATGACGCTATGTGAAGAAACTGCAGCTGACAACATGCATGAGAGCTGCAGTGCTTTATGATAAATTTGCTAAACAGATTTCCTTGAGTAATTGCTGATTATCGGTAATGGTTTATGAGTGGATTGCTATCATTTCCAAATATTTTCTGTAGCTTTGTCCCGTCAAAAGACGATTATATCAATAATACATTTCCAAAAATCTTTTCCAACTTCAAAAATAATGAATGGTTGAGTGAGTGAGCAATTTAAGCGGCTAAGAATTAAGATGTAGATGACGTGAACTACATTAAATAAAATCATTTTAAAAATGTATTCATTCAAATCTCATGATTGCGTCACAAATAAAGATGAACTTTTAAACTCCTTGGATGAGCCTCACTTATCATAGCACAGTTTAAGCTTAGTCACGCCTCCGTAGTAATCATGCTTCGAAACATAAACCAACCAAAATTGTGTAACAATACGCGTTTGGTGGTTAGAAAATGTATGAACAATGTAATTTACACGTCGATACTGAAAATAATTCAAAGGGAGGAAGTTCTAATGTCGAATAAAATAAAAAAAAATAAAAAATAATAACTTAACACGATCAGAAATCTTCGTTCATTATAGCAGTTCTATATCTATGCGCAGTCTTACAAAATTCTTAAAATTTGACAACCCTCCTTTCATTCAATACACTTACGAGTATCACTTGATCTTCCGATAAAAAGTCTTTTCTGAATACATTCCTTCTGATTTCTCTGAGAATGGGGCATTTTCCCAAGAAGTGGACAGTATCCTTCTCTTTCTGAAAGGTTGCAAATATTACACTCTAGGGGTAAATAAGGTATGTGTGGAATGAAATTTAAATCTATTAGTTTACCACGTAGTCTGAACTTTATAGAAATCACACGGGCACTGCAAAATATGATTTAATCTACCGTTAGTTGTTCTGTACAAGGAATTAGACGCTTCAGCAACATATTCAGCTCTATATTTCTCATCAACCTTTCAAATGAATTTATACAACATGTTTTTAGCGGTTGTGAAATCCTCAATGGGTAAATTCTAATTAATTTAACATTCCTCTTCTTCTTCTTCTACTCTTAACGTCGAACTTGTCGTTGCTGAGTAAAGTCAATGATTCTCGAGAATTTTCTCCAGATGAGTCCTAATTTTATGTCACCAACTCCAATCCCACCTCCAACGTTTGTAATGGCGAAAAAGCTAGCAGCGGACCTATCTCCTATACTCCTTCTCACTCTAGGTAACCTAGCTGAATTGCTGTTACCGAATCCCAATCTTTTTTTAACACATCAGAATGATGAATTGACATCAACTGACTTCTCACCCTTTCTCTTCCTCCCCAACCACCTCTCATCTTTATTGGGCTGGATCTAAGGTGTTAAACGACCCGTGCCGATGATCAGCCTGGCTGGGGGCCCAATTCAAAAATAGCCCAGTCACTAACGGAGTTTCCGGATACCTGGCGACCTCCAGATTAACTAGCCTTATCTGTACATGCGAATCTCTGTGCAGATGGACCTTTTTTCTTCGCATCTCGTGGGACCAAAAATGAACAAAACTAACAACAAGAACAAAAATAAAAACACAATTGAGACCGGTATCTCTTCAGGACCGGGCGGTAGCTTGGCGTCAAAGCCTGCTGCCGTATCTCTTGCGGCCAACACAGAGAAGGGAGTAGTGGCAAGTGAGAATACTTCTAGAAATGGGAAACTCTCAAAAGGCCTTTAAAGACAAAGGCGGCAAGCGTCGAAATCTTAAAAGCCTCTGGTGCATCATCGGGGTCTGAAAAGACACTGCAGCAAACCGCTAGGCTGACCTATACAAGCTTGCTGTCAGCCGGTTAGGTGAAGTTTGTCCAGGTGCGAAGCTCGAGGTTTTCGCTGTGGAAGACATTCCTAGCAGACCCGCATCTGGATTCCGATCGAACCTGCTGGTATCGAAGGACATTCTCGAGATGGTCAAAGTTTGCAACCCGTCCCTTCCGACGCATAACTCGAAAATAGCCAAGCTAGAGGAAGTGAAGGGTCATTGTGGTACTCAATAAAGAATCCTTGGCTACTCTAGCCCTAAACGAGGGCTCCATAAACTATGGCTTCGAATCCATTAAAATTCGAATTTATAAAAAAGATGAGGTTTACGCGGAAAACGGGCCTCCAAAAACTACCGAAGGTGAACTAGCGGTTGGTGAACCTGGGACGTCGTCGTCTTCTCTCCCAACAGAGGGTGACGATGCACCCATGTCTTCTCCAATCGCAACTGCATACTCTACAAAAGTCGTAGACAGTCCATCCTTAATGGAGACTGAGGACGACCTTAACATGATTCTTCTAAGCGAGGACGAACTCTTGGGTTCATCCTCAGACTCAGAGGATCAGAACAAAACCGTGTTGGAGGTTGATCTGACTAATTGTAGCCAAAATGCTGCTTAATCTCCAACACTCCATAAAGGCTTCGCCCTCACTTCTTCTCCTGAACGCTCGCCTGAACAGATCGCTAGAAATTGCTTGTCCACTTATACACATAAGAGGAAAGAGGAAACCACAATGGTGGGCCTCAGAGCTTTGACTCGCTCAGGAAGGAATGCAGGACACTCTTCAACCGGGCCAAAGCTGCAAAACTAGCCTCTCATTGGGACTACTACAAAGAATCCCTAAGAATATACAAGAAGGCACTAAGGAAATCCAAGCGATCCTTCTGTGGCATGATAGAAGAAACTTCTAAAGCCTCTAGGTTACGGAAAATTCTTTTAACTAATCTAGCTATGCCAAGCTGCTTGAAAAATACAGACGGCTCCTGGACAAATTCAAGTAATGAATTGCTGAACTTACTATTGGACACTCACTTTCACTTTACCGAAACTTGCAACAGTTATATACGTTCAAGTTTAAATACAACATATCCACAAGGTTTGATCACAAAGGATAAGCTACAATGGGCTCTCAACAGCTTCAAACCATTTAAAGCTGCAGGAGCAGATGGTATAATACCAGTCGAATTACAAAAGGCTTCTGATATAATTGCACCAATCCTTAAGGCTATTTTTACCAGCTGGTTATACCTGGTCCATGTTCCCTCGGCATGGAGAGAAGTTAAAGTTGTTTTTATACCTAAAACAGGTAAATACTCCCAAGTCAATCGTAAAGATCTACGACCTATAAGTCTATCATCATTCCTTCTTAAGACCTTGGAAAGATTGATTGATATCCATTTAGGGGCACGTATCGATACAAGACTTCTGTCTTCGTCTTAACATGCCTACTGTAAAAGTAAATCGGTGGAAACAGCGTTACAGACTTTTGTACGCACCATCGAATATTTCCTAAATCGTAAAGAGTTTACTATGGTTGCTTTCCTTGACATCGAAGGTGCCTTTAACAACGTGGACACATATGCAATCACATCTGCACTAACATCTCTATATGTAGAGAGTTCGCTTCGGGATTTAATTCATTTAATACTTACTAGCAGAATAATTAACTCAAAACTTGGCAACTCTTCTGCTGGTTCCATTGAGCTAAGGAGGAAGCCTCAAGATTCATGTGGTATCACAATGGGCCATTCAACTGGCCTAAGTGTGTCCGTTTCCATGTTGGGCAGCCACTATAACCCAACCTTATCTAACCTAACATTCCTCATCAAGATCTTGCCACTCTCGATACCAACTATTTTGGCCTTGTATCGCAAGAAGTCCGCTTGTAACTTCAGTGTTTTGATAAATAAAGGAGAAAGTCCCATTTCCAGCATTAAAACGTAGTTTGGCGTATTTTTTGGCCGTTGAAATATTCTTTTTATAAAGTGTTTTAGGAGTATTTTAAACGAATTGTCTTTTTTACATCCCCATACCTGCGAAGCATATGAAAGTATGCTCTCAGCTACTGCTTCAACTATTTTAAACTTTGTACTTGGAATATGTGCACTTATTCATGAAGCATTGCTTCCATGTCATATTAATAGCAGTTTTCGTCTTAACCAATTTCTCCTTCAGGTGTTTTTCCATATTTAAATTATTTGTAACAGTAATGCCAAGGTATTTGTCATCTCGCACACATTCAATATTTTCGCGATTGAAGCTCCATTTTTCATTTGATACATTACGTCCACCACCACTTTTAATAACCATAACCTTCAATTTATATATATTTACTATTAAATTCCATAGCTGACAATACTGGTTAACCCTGTTAATCATGAGCTGCAGAGTTTCCGGTGAATGCGAAAACATGACTATATCTTCTGCGAACAGAAGGGCTTTAATCTGCATCCCTGCGAAATCCACTCCACACGGTAAGTAGTCTAAAAAGGTCGTCTATGAATAGTACGAACTAAGTAGGGCTTAATGTACAGCCTTGTCGCACTCCCGATGAAGTTCCAAACTAGTCTAAGAGTGCTCAAGAACGCGACCAAACTTCAACGATATCCCAAGACTATACAGCTTATAGAATAGTGCACCTCTATCGATTGTATCAAAAGCAGCTTTGAAATCGATACAAAATACATACAGCTTTTTCAAATACGAAAATCTGCTTATTCCTGGCGGAACAGCTAGATTTTTATAAAATAAAATAAATTTATGTTTTTGGGTTCATATTTTACTTATGTACAAATGTTAAATGAAATTAAAATTGAACATTTGTTTGATTTATTTTCCATTTGATGAAAACAATCTCTTAACAATTATAAACCTGAATATGTAAAAAAAACTGCAATATTAAGCAATCCAGCTTTGATCTCATTTGACTGATGGACTGAAGAATATCCTAAAAATTATAACTTGAATTAATTTCATAATCGCATTCGTATTTAATACAACCGGGTTTATAAATACAAGAACACTTCATAAGTAGGTTTAGCACTTTGTTGTTCTTTCCCTTCATAGAATAACGCCCTCCATCCACATCACCGTGTCGTCGCCATCGTCGCCATATTCGTAGTCATAGTCGTCGCATCATCATTTCAAATACAATTTTACTCGGAACAAAACTTAATAAGTAGGTGAAGTGTTCCATTCATCCATTGAAGGATGCAATGGAATACCCGTATACCTACTTTACTCCTTCCACAGATACTCGTGTACTATAGGTGCTAGTACGGAGCATAACTCATGCAAACGAGTATAACGTAGAGTATAGGAATATTCTTTTCCGGTTGGTTTGCTAATTGCTTATGACTCCAGGATATACACATGGTACATGGCAGCTAATGCGTTCACCCATTCAGCTTGGAACACATGGATGGGTTAACTATTGTGCCGTGTCAAGCCGGATGCACTAAAAAGCGAAGATTAGGCACGTACTGCGTGTTGTATGCTGGGTGCCCTGCTGAGCGCTGTAACACGCTGCCGCTAATAATAATTGCTTTCTAAGCGGTTGCAACATCATAATTTGAAATGAACTATGATGAGATGGTTTACATCAAAATACATTAATGTACCAACATATATCTGTACTGTATAAGGTACGGATGCATATGTTGAGGTATGTAGATGGAAAATGTTAGACACCTTTCTACATACCTGAGTACGTGCCAGAATACCTAAATGAAAATTCCTCTTTAAGGAACATACATACACAGCTGCATAAGCATATAATCATTTATATGTACATTACATAGAACTTATACCCGCATATAGGTAAATGCATAATTCATATAAAATTGACTCTATCATCTCTGAGTCTACATTTAGTACCAGCACACTTTTCGTCCTGATTGTAAATATGCCTAAGTCATTTCTTTACAAAAGTTACGGTTGGTCCTTTTTCTGTTCTACTTTCTAAAAGGGAAGGCACATAAACGCAGTACACATAATTTAGTAACAGAAGATTTGTAGCATAGTTCAAGGCTGTAAATTTGTCTGCCATCTTCTTCTCATTTCGAGGTCTTTTCAATCAGAAAAATTGGGTTTTGCAAAATTATTTATGAGAATTTAATTTTGTATTTACATTTTAGCATACGAATGTTTTCTTCCAATTTGTTAGTTTTGAAGAAATGTATGGTATGGTAGGGTTTCTGTACCTAAGGTTTTTTGGATTAAATGGAATCGTGCATAACTGAAGGGTTAAACCAGCCTAGAATTTTCGAAAACCTTAAATTGTTTTCTATGATCTTTAAAATGTTGTACCAACAGATTATGATCAGGAAAAGACTTTTAATGCTAGGTTTATAACGTAAAATTCCTACTTACTTTTTTAGCAGTTTTTAGGTACAACCAAAAGCAATTCATAAATTCATTGTAATTTAAAAATTATAGGAACTGCTGGTTCGACCGTAGGTCTTGAACAAAAAGTCATAGCAAAAACACTGTACAGCCGCTAATTTGAATCTAATGACTTTGAAAAGTAGTGAATAATAAAAGGTGTCCCAAAATTAACGCAAGATTTGAATTAAATAGAAAACGCTATTTTTAGTCTTTTAATAGTTATATTTTTATTGACTCGTAAAGTACATAGGATAGGGTTATGTATGGAATAACACATCGCACAAATGGCCTCCACGGCTTTGCATGCACATGCGCACTCTTTTGTTGAAATTTTCCATGACCATTCTGCATAAATGTGGCTGAATTTCGTTGATGCAGCGTTGAATCTCCTCCTTTAATGCACGGGTGGTTGTGGGCTTGTTGACATAGACTTGTGATTTCAAATATACCCATAAAAAGAAGTCTAATGGTGTTAAATCACACGATCTAGGAGGCCAATTTTGATCACCGAAACGAGAGAG
The DNA here is from genome assembly GCF_945859685.1 of Eupeodes corollae. Taxonomy (NCBI): domain Eukaryota; kingdom Metazoa; phylum Arthropoda; class Insecta; order Diptera; family Syrphidae; genus Eupeodes; species Eupeodes corollae. The sequence continues at coordinate 48,042,721 of NC_079147.1, forward strand.
TACACGACCTGGAAATGTCTTATGCAGTAATTGAATTGTTTCACGGGCTGTATGACATGTGGCACCGTCTTGTTGAAACCAAATATTGGACACATCAATATCATCCAATTTTGGCAGAAAGAACTTTGAAATCATGTCGCGATCTCGAGCACCAGTAACAGTCACTGCTTGACCAGCATCATTTTCAAAAAAATATGGCCCAATTATGCCTACAGCCCAAAATCCACACCATACAGTCACGCGTTGTGGATGAATTTGTTTTTCGACAATCACATGTGGGTTCTCCGATCCCCAAATGCGGCAATTTTGGCGATTGACAAAGCCATCGAGATGAAAATGTGCTCCATCGCCTAGGATGATTTTGCTCGAAAAATCAGGGTCCATTTGGTGATGTTCAAGAATCCATTCAACGAACTCTCTTTTCTGTCCATGGTCATTAGGCTTCAATTGTTGTGTGAATTGAATTTTGTAAGCATGAAGACACAGATCTTTGGTGAGTATACGCTGTAGAGAGGTTCTTGAAATTTGCAATTCTTGTCCACGACGTCGAATTGAGGTTCCTGGATTGTCAGCAACACTCTCACGCACTGCTTCGACATTCACATTTGAACGGCTTGTTTTTGGACGACCAGTGTGTTTGGCGTCTCCAACGGATCCAGTCTCCATGAATTTTTCAATTAATCTCTTCACAGTTGACGAAGTTAAAACACTATTCCGACCATATTTTGTATGAAATTTTCGAACTGCAGCCGCCAAGCTTTCACTATTTTTGAAATATTCTTTAATAATGAAGACACGTGGTTCTATCTTGTAACGCTCCATTTTTAATAACCCTATACTGTTAGCTGTCAAATTGCTTTTTTCAGGGTTGCCAACACTTCACTGCTTTTTGATTTTGACATGTTTCGTAGTTTTCTGAAAAAGGATATCCCAAGACCCTTATCATAACTAATAGTTATATATTTATTGTACATTTATTTAAAATAAGCATTTAAAATAAACTTATTGATGATATATTTAAAAAGTTTGTTAAAAGAATTTTTGCTAACCCGACGGGTGTCAAACTGTACATCATCATAAGATGGACCAATTTGAAAGCTGTCGAAAAATTGATAAAGTGTTTTACAGTAAGAAATTGATAATTTGCTTAATCGGAGAACGTACGTCGCTTTAAATGTTGACGTTTCGGATCAATCCTTCAACACTCTAGACGTGTTTCTTACCCCTGAGCCTAGTAAATACTCAAGTCTATTACCGCCTCTGGGCACATCAGAACATTGTATCGTATCTGCAAATTTCTTCTGCCAAAAAGAACAGTAAAAGAAAAAAACTCCCAAGAGAACCGTTTGGCAATATGACAAAGCCACCCGGGACGGTCTCAATGAATTCTTCAGGAAGTTAAACTGGTCATACATAGATTCCAGCGCAGATATGATAACAAATTTAATTCTTTGTGGAATAAGAAATTTTATTCCAAATGGGGTAAAACTTATCAACCCAAAAAAATTCATGGTTTGAATCGAGCAGTAAAGAGGTTATTATGATCAAAGATGTAAGTTTCCGGATTTGCAAAGCCAACCCCACTGAGGAAAACCGGAATAAGTTTAAACAAGCTAGGAAACCTGCAACGATCATATTCGATGAACCAATTTTTTGCAAGCCCAGAAATTAAGGCAAAAAATACTATACAGTGTCCCAAATGTAGTAAAAATTGTTAGTCATTTGTAAAAAAACGTACAAAACATCCTCTGTTCCAACGCTTGTCCACAATGACACCCTTTATGTAAGTGCGATTGATAAAGCCAATAAAGCAGCTCTGTTCCAACGCTTGTCCACAATGACACTCTTTATGTAAGTGCGATTGATAAAGCCAATAAAGCAGCACAGTTTGCTGTTAATTCGATGCTACCGGAGTCATCCTGTTCTTGAGAGCGTAAACGATTCTATAGGACGAATCTTCTATCGCACTCGTGCAGTTGCAAGAGTACTGAAAGACCTTGACATAAGCAAAATTCGCTGGCTTGGATATTAGTCCCTGTTGTGGTGTTCTTCAACGATGGCAAAACCACTATGTAAGATTTTTCATCTTTTCTACTCTACAGGTCTCTTTCCGAGTGGATGGAAAATAGCATTTGTCCAGCCTGTTCCTAAAAAGGCGAATCCTCCTTTTCTTCTATCCATCGTCCAATAGAACTCAAGTCCCTTTTTTTCCAAGGTCATGGACACACTTAATAATTATCAAAACTTCTTAATGAACGACAGTAAAGCTTTCTTAGTATTGCTACGAAAGCGATAGATCCACTGGTGATCTCATAGTTTATGAGTGGAACAAATCCTAACATCGTTTTGGAGAAAATAAGATTATTGCACTTGATATTTCAAAATCATTTGATAAAGCTTAACGCTTTTGGTATTGATGAATGTCTTCTTCTTTGGATTAAAAACTAGATTTCGAAATGTTCAATAGAAGTTGTATTGCCGTTATAAACGAGCGGCATTAGCATCCAAGAAAGTAATCAACTTACAGTACTCGGTTTGTGTATATTACAGATCTCCTTTAAAAGAATGATCCCATATATGATATCGCCAAAAACGCTGCTAGTTGCTTAGGATTCCTCCATTGGTGCCCCTTCGGATCTGGCTGTAATTTACAAAGCTTCATTCATCCGAAACTTGAATACAACTCACATATTTTGGGACAGGTGCCCCTAAAAGAAGTTTTAGTCTTTTAGGTAGGAACCAAAAAAGAGCTTTGAAAATGGTAGGCGATAGAAGATAGAACTATTTATAACCGAATCATTTACGTCACTCGAACATCGCCGCATTGTTTTATGCCTTTCTTGGTTTTACAGATATTTGTAGAAGAAATGTTCTATCGAATTAGCCAGTTGCATTCCCCCTTCAAACAATTCAGCTGTAATACTCGCACTTCCAGGAATGCTCATCATCATCAGTTTACCCTCGAGCTCAGTTTCCGCTGACTGTTAAGTATGGAGATTCTTTTTGTAACAACTCATTGAGAATACGGAATGCTTTACGCAACTCTGTTTTTCTCCCCTCCCATTTAATATTCAAAATTTGTTTGCGGTCACCTACTCCGAATTCTGGTAGACAATGTTTTAAATTTGCAAAAGGTGCTCGTTTGTATACTTAACTTATTTCTTGAAATATTGAGGCCAAACTTCTTTAAAAAAAGTTTTGGGCAGTTTTTTTTAAGATTTACATTTTACAAGCTGCAAATACCGTTTCTCTCGGCTTTTAAAATAATATCTGTCCAATGGAATAGATGAAGAAATTCTGCTAAATTTGGGCTTCTGCTATATGATTGAAGCCTTACATTCATGAATAATGTGGGTAACTCAGTGAACGATATTTGTATTGTATCGCAAGAACTACTGACGTGCGTGGAACGATTTAGTGTAGGGTAAAAAATATCTGACTGTCTGACTTCATGCCCACAAAATTGTCCCTAAAGAATATTTCTATACCCAACGCCACTCCAAGTTTAATTTGTTACCTGAATTGCAGTTGAATGATCGGAAAAAGACTGAGTACCAAAATATTCTTAGTTTTAATGTGAAAAATTTCATAACTCAGAAGGATCCAATCGAGTTATTGGACTTATCTGTTTTAATAAAAAACTCATTAAAAGATGACACCGGAAGCTCAAAATTTAAGCCGAAGAATAAATGGTACAATTATGAGTGCGAAACAGCCAGAAAAAAAGTAATAAATTGCTCAATATTTTTCGGAAAACGGGAAAAAACGAAGCAAAAGAGAACTATCTACGAGCTCAAAAATAATATAAGACTATTTGCAAAAGGAGTAAGTCCATTGCAAAGTAGAAGAAGCCTTTGTGAAAACAATTATCTTTCCCATATTCAAAAAAGGGGATACAAATCCGCCGAGCAATTACATGAGAATCTCCTTTACAAATAGTGTGGCCAAGATTATGATTGGAATCTTCAACGAGAGGCTGTACTCATGGGTGGAGGCAAATGATATACTAACAGAATTTCAGGCGGGATTTGGGAAAAAATATTCGACGGTGGATAACATTTATAATCTAGCATCTATCGTTCATATGAAGTTGTCACAGAAAAGAAGGTGTATACATTTTTGTCGATCTGAGAGCTGCATATGATAAAATCTAAGCTTATCTACAAACTACACACAACAAGAGTTTCGACAAAATTTGTAAAATTGATAGAAGCCATATACTCCAACACACATTTAGCTGTTTGGAAGTGAGAAGGGCTCTCCGAATATTTTGAGACACTTTTTGGAGTCAAACAGGGATACTTGCTATCGCCTTGGCTTTTCGCACTGTAAATAAACGATTTCCATGAATCTTTAGGAGGAGAACCCTTTTTTATTGACTTGTTCAACATAAGGTTGCTGCTTTATGCAGACGATCTGGTTATACTGGTGGATGAGGTCTCGGTCTTAAAGCAGGTGATAACGCAACTGGAATGTCACTGCATTAAATGTAGCCTAAAAGTAAATCTATCTAAATCCGAGATAATGGTGTTCAGAAATGGTGGAACGTTTTCTAGTCAAGAAAATCGGACATTAGATGGAGAAAGAATTCGAATTGTCTTCAACAATACTTACTTAGGAGTTTTCTTTTACTAAAGATGTCGTTTTAAAGCACGTAGAAAAGAGAAACTCTGCGGCCGAGAACAGCATAAGCTCGATGTGGCAATGCTTTCTAGCAAAAACAAATATCAACTTAAAAGCCAAATGGAAACTATTTCAGGCGGTTTGCCGAGCTATTCCAACATACGGTGCTCAGATCTGGGGCTTTGGAATGTTCGAAGAAGTGGATAAACTTCAACACTATTTTTTAAAACAAATTTTAAAATTGCCTACATTTACTCCAAACCACTCTTTGGCTGTGGAAACTGGACATTACTCTTACCCTTGATATCAAAAACAATATTCAAAACAGTGCAACAAGACTACCGAATCAGCTAACAAAAATACTTTTGAGGGAAAAATTATTCTAGGTAAAGGAATTGAACAGTCTTGGATATTGTTTTGGACTCCGTTGGGATGAGAGATCTATTTCTCAAATTTATTGGATCCAAAAAGTCAATGATTTATTGCGGCTGTTGAAATTAGAGGGTCTACAAGAAAACATACGCTCATCTACAAACATCTGGATCATTTAAGAGGAAGGTGGATTAAAGGTATTAGATTTTACATTTTTCTTGGAAAATAGAACTTAGTCTTATGTGTCTTGACAACTAATTTACCATTGCTCTTTTTATAAGCTTATTTTAGAATTTCATTGAATAAACGGTTTCAGAAAAAAGGGTTATTTATTCTGCTAGTCAGTATTTTGTGAACCAACTCACCGGGCGAAGGTTTAAGTATGACAGGGCAGATGTGCCACTTTTGGTTGAAACTAAGCATCTCCTAATTCTGTTGTACACAAGTTTGTGGAAATTTTTCGTGAGACGTTCTCGCGACTTATTTATTAAAATTCCTTTATCTCAATTGCAAAAAAAAAAAACAAAATTATCTTCACTTCTCTTTTTGCGTTTTTAATACCTTTATGCATTTTATTCATTTTATTAACATTCTATTATTTGATTCTATAAAAAGAAAACTCCATCTTAATTTTACTATGTCTCAAAGCTAATAAAACAGAAAACAACAGAACTAGTTAGAAAAAGATACTATATTATGATTGGAATTGAAAAACAGATGAGAAAGGTTAACCTTGCTTAAAGGTATACGTAAAGTACCTTACTCGAGTACGTATCTGACTACAAGAACTGGTACGGAAGAGTGTTAGGTCAACGCCTGTTTCATTTGTCTCAATGTTTAGTACCACAACCAGAAGAGATGATGTTCAACATCGCATCGACCGACAACAACACGTCCCGTCGTCAGTCGTCGTCTGTCTATATCTATAATGGGTAATTGAACAGACACGTCCCTGTTTAACGCTCTGTTTGTACGTCTATAAGTCTGTCACTCTGCATTCACAGAGATATGTCAATTTATATAATGTATGTACGTATGTACCTATGTCACTGTGACACGGATGCGATGGAACATCTTCGTTTTCGAGGAAATCATGTCCCGCCTCACTTATATTGTGAGGTTGAGATCTGGAGAGCCAATCGAATTAAATCGGTGAGGATGGTTTGTGAATCTGTGGACTTCTCAGCTCCGGTCGGTCGGTCCGGATAGTCACCTCAACCTCATACCTCATCGCAATGCACGATGCATCGCATCAGTAGCGCCACAAAGCAGAAGGTTCCAACAACAAAAACAACATCAAGAACACCAACAATCAAATGACTACGAAATTCAATAGCATCACATTCGTTTTCGTTTTCGTTTGCATGCGGTTCGTTGTTCGTTCGGGTAACGAACAAGCAAATCGATTGCAATCCCAGTCACAGTCCCAGTTAATAGAAATCGTCCTTCTGGAATATGTTGCGCACGATTTCCAGTCGAAAGGTCAATTGGATTACCTGATTATTTTCCATGCAGACCTGTCATGACTTCCGGTGATGGTGCAGTATATTCTCTGGTTCAATTTATTTAAGAAAATATACTATGCACATCAGCACGTCAGTGCATTATTGCATAAGGACATACTACAGTTAAGTGTATATATAGAGATGGGTTCATGTGTGCAATATAGCAACACATCCATATCATCTTGTTTGGTACAAAGTTTTTGTGATGGCGATGATGCAGAACATGAGATTGACTATTTTAGCTTTCTTTTAAACCTTACGTTTATGTACAGAGGTAACTTTTATTCTATGCATTTATTTATGAACTTTGTCAATAAACAATGTCATGCATTCGAATTTGATTGTTGTCATTTTAAGTTGGAGAGGGAACATTTCTTTGAAAATTAATGGCAATAGTTAAAAAGTTGTCTTTTGGTTTTTAAATATAGCATCCTTAAGCTTTTGAATTGTTCTTGGCTGATTAACGTTTATTATCAATTTTTACCAAATTTTTGTACTATGTGTAGATTTTATTTTTTATGAAACAACGGACTGTTGGATTTTTATATAAAAATTACTGAATATCGAAAACAATATTTTCTGTGAAATAAAATAAGAAGCCAATATTTTTAATTTTTAAAAAGCTATTTGAGTCGAAAGTAAATTTTTACTAAGTTTTAGTATTGTTTTTTTTTAGAGTTTTATTTTTTTGTAACAAAACTGTCAATTTGAATTTTTGCAAAATCTTATCGAATGTTGAAAACAATATTTCTTATAACATATATTTAAAAATTTTGAAAAGATATTTGAATCAAAAATTAATTTTTACCAACTTTTGTTAAATTTTTTTAAAAATTTTACTGAATGTTAACAACACTATTTTTCGAAAGATAAAAGTAGTTTAAAGCCAATATCTACAATTTATAAAAAGATATTTGAGCTGAAAATCAATTTTTACCAACTTTTATAAATTTTTTTTAGGTTTTTATTGTTTGTAAAAAACTGTCAATTCGATTTTTTTTTCAAAATTTTACTGAATATTGAAAACAATATTTTTTCAAAGATAAAAGTAAATTGAAGCCAATATCTCAAAGTTTTGAAAAGATATTTAAATCGAAAATCAATTTTTACCAACATTGAGTAATGTTTTTTTTAGATTTTTATTTTTTATAAAAAAAAACTGTCAATCCGATTTTTCTCAACATTTTATCAGATGTCAAAAACATTATTCTTCGTTACAAAAAATTGTTTTGGAGATGAAATCATATTTCAATCGTAAAATTTTGGGAGTGACAAATTTTGTCTCAGTTTTTTTGATTTATAAAAAAAAACCCTTAAATGGATTTTTTTCAAAAATATACTTTTGTGATATCACGTTACAATATAATATATAAAATCTAATTCAAGTCTCTAGGGTTTTTTGTTCGTAAGATATTTAGGGTTAACCAAAATGTTCACCTTTTTTTCAAACTGCTATGGTAAAAAACCACGCACCCAATTTTCTTGAGAGATTGTAATTCTTGCGTTTTCGAGCTAGAGCACGGCATGTGCAGAGAAGATGAAGAACCATTTCTTCCTCTTCCTCGTCCATACAGCTTCTGCAAAATTCATTTGAGAATACGCCTAGTCTCATGGCGTGCTTTCCTATTAGACAGTGTCCGGTTATGACACCTATTATCGAGCTTATATGCGATCTGCTTAGAGAGAGCAAGCACCTTGAACCTTTTAAATCCAGTGTTGGCCAAATGTTTTTTGTGACTTGACACGTTGTGATGTTGTTCCACCTGGTGCCTGCCCTCAATTTCTTCTATCGTGCCGCAGAAGGATCGCCAAGAAGATCGCTTGGATTTCCTTAGTACCTTCTTGTAGATTCTTAGGGATTCTTATTAAGAGTCCCAGTGAGATGCTAGTCTTGAGGCTTTGGCCCGGTTGAAGAGTTTCCTGCATTCTTTCCTGAGCGAGTCAAGCTCTGAGGCCTACCATTGTAGTTTTCTCTTTCCTCTTATGTGTATAAGAGGACAAGCAATTTCTAGCGATCTGTTCATAGCTGAGGTAAGGTCATTGACTTTTTTGTCAAGTTAATTAGCGCTAGAGGAAAGACTAGATAGTGCAGGCTCTAGTAAACTCTGTAATGAGTTCCTGTATGAAGCCCACTCAGTTTAGCGATAGTTTCGAAACGTCAATGGACTCAGATTATCATCCACATTTATATTGAACAGGATATGGATCCTTTGCCTTTCCACTTCAGCGACGACTTTCTCCAGGGTTTTTTCTGGGAGAGTGCCGAGGTGGTCATGGCCAAGATACCCCGTCACTAGCTAGAAACTTCCTTTGGTTGTTTCCAGCCTAGCTACGTTGGTATCTTTGTCACTGAAATGATGGAGTAAAAATACATTTATGCTACGTTTCAGTAGTATGCAAGATATTTATGGAGTGTTGGAGATTAATCTGCACTAACTAACAGCATTTTGGCCACAATTAGGAAGATCAACCTACACCACGGTTTTGTTCTGATCCTCTGAGTCTGAATATGAACCCAAGAGTTCGTCCTCCCTCAAAAGGATCATGTTAAGGTGGTCCTCAGTCTCCATCAAGGATGGACTGTCTACGACTTTTGTAGAGGGTGGAGTCGCGATTGGAGAGGGCATGGGTGCATCGTCATTCTCTGTTAGGAAAGGAGACGACGTCCCAGGCCCACCAACCGCTAGTTCACCTTGGGTTGTTTTTGGAGGCCCGCTTTCCGCGTTAACCTCATCTTTTTTATAGATTCGAATTTTAATAGATTCAAAACCATAGTCTATGGAGCCCTCGTTTAGGGCTAAGGGAGCCAACGATTCTTCATTGAGTACCACAATATCACTCCTATAAAGACCCTTTACTTCCATTAGCTTGACTATCTTCCAGTTATGTGTCGAAAGGGACGGCAAACTCTGATCATCTCAATAATGTCTTCGATACCAGCAGGTTCAATTGGTATCCAAATGCGGGCTCTAGGTCTGCTAGGAATATCTTCCATAGCAACAACCTCGAGGTTCGCACCTGCCCAAACTTCACTTAACCGGTTGACAGCGAGCTTGTATAGGTCACAAGACCTCTAGTCGCCACAAACCATGAGCTTGACATGGCCTTGATGTGGTCCCAGAAGCTCCCTCAAAAAGCCACCCGAGAGCTTAACCTTGACCAACTCCCAACGATCAGCCGATATTGTGCCATCATCATCGCTCCTGTCAATGACCACAACCACGACTTTGCCCTTCGTGACGTCACTGAAACTGGATTGTTTCCTGATGGGATTGAGGGGGTGCTGTTGTCGGTGCGGCCCCCTCAATAGACCTTTCTCTTTGAACGTAGAGTCCTTATTGGACCTTGTTGTAGCAAGTATGCTTTAAGCCCATTCGACGCTAGCGGTTTGCTGCGGTGTCCCTTCAGCCCCCGATGATGCACCAGAAGCCTTTAAGATTTTCGCCGCTTGCCGCCTTTGTCTATAAAGGCTTTTTGAGAGTTTTCCATTTCTAGAAGTATTCTCATTTATAGTGGTAGGGCCATTTTTCACAACCCTGCCACTACTGAAATTAGGTATCGCTACCTTTATATTATCGTTGTTACCAACAGTAGAGGAGGGTCCATGGTTAGCCACTACTCCCTTCTCTGTGTTGGCCGCAAGAGATACGGCAGCAGGCTTTGACGCCAAGCTGCCGCCCGGTACTGAAGAGATACCGGTCTCAATTGTTTTTTTATATTTTTGTTTTTGTTGTTGGTTTTATTCGTTTTGGTCCCACGAGATGCGAAGAAAAAAGGTCCATCTGCACAGAGATTCGCATGTACAGATAGGCTAGTTAATCCGGTGGTCGCCAGGTATCCGGGTACTCCGTTAGAGACTAGGCTATTTTTAAATTGAGCCCCCAGCCAGGCTGATCATCGGCACGGGTCGTTTAACACCTTAAATCCAGCCCAATAAAGATAAGAGGTGGTTGGGGAGGAAGAGAAAGGGTGAGGAGTCAGATGATGTGTAAGGAAAAGATTGGGATTCGGTAACAGCAATTCATCTAGGTTACCTATAGTGAGAAGGAGTATAGGAGATAGTACCTTTGCTAGCTTTTTAACCATTACAACGTGGGAGGTGGGATTGGAGTTGGTGACTTAAACGTAGGCTGGTATGCCTTTTTTATGTGGGAATGGATGATGATTTTGGGAAGGTAGAGGGATAAGAACTTCCTTTAGTTTCAGGACTCATCTGGAGAAAATTCTCGGGAATCATTGACCTTACTCAGCTTCTACAACTTGACAAGTTCGACGTTTAGAGTAGAAGTACAAATAGCAGACAAATCACGGATTGTAACTGGTTATCTATTTTGAGGTTTCAAAAGTATGGGGCTGGAATTCGACATTTGTCAAACTAAGTTGTTAAGTCATTTGAAAGTCAGACATTTACGAAAATGGATCGCTTAACTATGACTGGACTTTTATTGTCTGGCTACGCAAAAGACCGTGTTGATGGTAGTGTTTCACACATTACGTCAACGTTCACACTAAAATATAAATATCATGTTTTCTAAGCTGTTTGAAAACGGATGCTGGAGTAGAAGCAAGTTACTTCTGTGGGACACTGACTGGACAGACTTCCCGATTCAAGCAGCGTGTTTCAAGTTGAAGTATTGGCATAGACGATGTAAGACAGGTCTTAAATGTGACGCTATCACTAGTTGATATCGCTTTATTCAATGATAACCAAGCAGCAATTAAACTCCAAGCTTGTAAATTACGCAAATTTACAAGCTTGAAGCCGCAAAATAAAATCCCGGTCGATTATGCATCTAGACGAAAAATATTTACGCTTGCTTTTAAGCATAATAACAGATCAAAACCTGATGGGTTACCATAAAAAACAAAATGCGGCTTACTACCGATAACATGTGCAGAGGATGCAGTGAGAGGAAGAACAAGAAGGCACATCAGAACAATTTTCTTCAACAATTTTGAAAAACTTGTAGATATTCAATGAAGCAGCTTATTAGGCTTCATCAAAGCCTCTTAATGGCTTTAACAAGACGACCCATAACATCATGTACTTAATAACTCTTTAAAGAAAGTTCAGACTTCAGGGTATCACAATGGATCTACATTGATCTGAGTGTGGAGATAAATTAAATAAAATAAATAAATACCAGAGTTAACTTTACCTAACCTTTGAAAAAATTTCGGTTATTAAACTTTTTCTCAAATGCATTTGATAAAGTTTGTTATGAAAGACTTTTACGTGCATTTCGAATTGAAGAATCTCAATCTTTGGTTTGAACTAAACTAATATTAGGCTGATTCAATCTGGTATCTGGTATACTCGTATTGTTTCCTAACGACAGTACAACGTTGTCCTTCAGTTGTACGCTACCAACGGCAGCATATGAAAAGCTCATTGAATTCTGACTTTAACAGCAGAGGGAATCATATAATGTAAATAGAATGTATTGCTTTAAGGGCACAATGTTCTCTACTGTACCTAAAGCGTTCGCAGCTGTAGGTATAAGCTTCGAACGTTGATTTTTTTTGGTTATTGGCGCAAAAGTCACAAAAGCACACATAACATAAGTGCACAATCGTTTATTAGTTTTTAACCCATGTGGGAGGAACGCGGACAGTTAGTAGATCTTTATGGTTTAAAATTGCTATCTTTTAAATATTTCATACATCGGTATCACTTTTCTGCTTAAGCACGTAACTCTGCTTATTTCTCAAGTTTACCGGTCCACCACCAGAATTTTTTCTTTTGCCTAATATATTTTGAAAGGAAGCAAGTGTGTTCTTCTCAGTTGCGCAATGATACATATTTCTTATCTTATACCTTTTAAGCCATAAATTCAAGAAAGAATTAAGTTAACACATTTAACTTTTTAGGGTCCATGAAGGTAGTAAACATATTCTTTGACTTTTACTACGGATAAAGCTAACATAACCCTTCGTTGCATTTGCTCAAAAGCACCTTAAATCGATTAAGCATTCAACTTTTCCTATCCTGATATTTGTACTTACGCTACTTCTAATAATTGTATTTTCGTAAAAACCTCAGACCACACATTTGTTAAGTTTTGACACTCTGGCAAGAATATTGGTCTTTTGACTTCTTCAAACGAACGATAAATTAAGTTGCTTATAATTACAATTTTTTGATTCAATGCTGCGAATTAAAGCCCAGTAACAGCGATTGTTGTTCTGAACACCAGCAGTCAAAATTAAGTCCTGACTTACAACTTAATTCCTAAATATTTAATTTCATACACAAATGGACATTGGATATATTCGGTTGGATTGTAATCAAAATAATCAGTTGGACAGGTTTTTAATTTTTCCACCATCAGCTGCTCAAACATAATTTATTGCCATTTGCTGTGTTTTCAGTTCAAAACCTTCATTCATTATAGTAGACCAAATAGTCAGTTGAGTTATCCTTATCCTAATATCATTCGCATGAGCCCATTCCCTTACGTGCGCGTTAATGTACGGGGAATCCATCCCCTTTCCAATTTATCAGCTTTATCAGCAAACCGGATATGGTTTGCTTTGTGCTCTCTGTGATGCCCATTTTCCCTTCCATTACAATCAATACTCATTCAAAACCAACGTAAAATAGGACCTTTCCTCTTCTGAATCCTTTGAGCATTAAATCCCCCCAAACAGTCGTCACTTGTAGTCGTCACTTTGTATTATACACGCACTTAGAAGAGAGTTAAAAACAAAAACGACGAAGACGTCTAAAGGTTAAAGAAATGTTAAGCGAACTCAGTCAAACATTGGTGCGTAAACATCCTTTTCCGGTGCTTTTTATTCTATCAGCTTTTGTTGTTGTTATTTGTTAATATAAACAGCAAATAATAAGTTCAGTCCTCGACACTCATTCACTCACTTGCTTGCTGTGTCGGTAGCGGCGCGGAGCACATCTGTCGTCATTATTAACCTGCCGAGACAGTTTCACCATTCCAATGATGGCGTGGCCCATCGCCATCATATTCAGCTTCAAGGACCCAACCTCAAACCCAATGCCAATCCCAGCCAGGCTCAGCTCAAACTCAGAAAGTGGTTGGTTATAATATGACTTTTGAGTTTGAGAGTGAAAGTATGCCAAATGCCGCCACCATACCACCGCCACGCTGGTGCTGCTCCGCCATACTTTTGCCGCACTTAAATCCTTTTCGCTTCGCTAGAAAATATGATTCCACTTAAGTGAGTGCAAAACGTGACTTTTATCATTAATCTGAATTTCTTGCGAATGCGAGCACACACAGAGATATTCTATGATTGTATGATTTTCTTTTCCGGCTTCTTCCGCGCTCAGCGCCGCACCGCTCTGCCGTCAGGATGTGCCACTTGTCCGCCAAAAAAGATACGATTTCGTTGGTTGAAGAAAAGTTGTGACAATCCATTTATCAATCGTGCGCTTTTTTATCTTCGTTTTGCGTTTGGTACCTTCCATTTTTTGACTGACTTTATTCATGATGATGATAAGGCTTCTTTTTGTGTGAAAGTTCTTTTGAAAAATAACGTTTAATCTGCATAGAATGGAATCAAAAAGTTTGTATTTTGTTCTTCTTTTCTTTTAATGACTTGGCCTTTCTTAATTAAGTGGGAAAATTTTAAGTAAAATATTCTTTAAAGGGAAAAATTTTTATAAAAGTAAATTTTTGCTTGAATATTTTATTCGTTTTTTCGGCAGTCTATCTGGAAAGCTTCAAAGAATTGGGGTTAACTTTTGAATTTTTTGAAAAGCTAGCTGACTAAGGTGTACTGTATTTATTGATTGTCTACAAATGGAGTGTGGTCTTGGCCTATAAATTTCTTGGTCTTTTCAACTCTTTATTTTTATGACTAAATTACAAAAGTAAAATTATTGTAATTATTATTTTATAGACGTTTGATAAAGTTTGGCATTAAACTATCTTACTGATTTTGGTTCCGATGAATATCTTCTTCGTTGGGTTAGAAGTTACCTTTCAGAGCATTCAATTCAAGCTATTCACTATTTCCTCATTTTATTAATGATTTTTTTTCTAAAATTTTCGACAGTTTTGAAAATAGCAGTGGACAGATCAAAACTGAACTGATGCTTTTTACGACCAGAACTAAAATATCTGCCTTCACACTACCCTGATTTAAAGGTCAAATACTGTCCTTATCTTCCAGTGGAAATTTTTAGCAGCATTTCTAGTACCGGTGGCATGATGGTTAGTGCGTTGGACTGTCATGTAAGAGGTCTTGGGTTCGATCCATGCCTATGTCATCTAAAGTTTTTTTCACGGGTACTGACTCTTGCGAGGAATTGACAAATTCTCCAAGAGTAAAGGGCTTACTCAAATTAGCCGTTCGGATTCGGCTTATAAACAGTCTCCTCCATCCCTGCAATTACTTGCACACAGGAATGATTGAGAGTTGTAAGCCACTAGGCCCTGGTTCTCTAGTATTTATTTTTGATTCTAGATCCCAAACTAAACTAACGGTTTAAGAAGGCTTGCATTGCTTCTAACGACTGTAGAAAAACTCTAAATACAAATTGGAGCCTGTACGCAACAAGAAATACAATATCGTGAAACTTAGGAAGGTACAAGGAATAGCTAGTGCCATCACTACAGGAGCCCTTCGATCCTTTCCAAAATATGGTTTAAATGTTATTTTGCACCTCATACCAGTAGACCTACACATTAAATATTTAGTATCAGCAGTGCTCCAAGGCCTGAGGAATCAAAAAGAATATTAAAATCAAACTAAAATAAAAAAAACGCCTATCTGCACTGACAGCCTATCTTTTTGAGGTTCTAGCTAATAGTGGTATTTATGGAAATAAACGGACTGATGCGTCGATCCAGCAAAATTCAACCTTTCATAGCTCTCTTGCAAAAAGAGTAACCATTCACCTAGAAGCTATGAAGGGCAAAATTTTCTCAATTTTTCTGACAGAATCCGAACGCAGGTGGAACAGTCTTACAGCTTGTACTTGTATCCAGGAAGATAATCTCTGCCTATAACCCATCTTTCTTCTTTTTTCAAAACATAGTTCTAACGATCTTATTGTAGCAAAACGGTGCGGCAGCGGTGTTACACGGCAAAGGCTGCTCGTGGTATCCTTACCTTTCTGAAACATCTAATCCACTAAATTTCTTGGCTTACGACAGAACCCTCAGATGTAATATTTGTTTTTAGATTATTTTCTTTATACTTTGGAATGATCTAAGTCATTAAATTAAATTAAGTGGCAACACAGCTTGTAGAGAAGGAGGGCCTATTGACTTACACTTTTCAATCTGCGTAATTTCCGCCAGGAATGGAGGAAAACTACATTTTGTTAGCCGAATGTGTACGGCAAATTTGGAAAAGCACTTTTTGTGAGTAGAATTTGATTCTTCTTCAGTCGTTTTACAGAACTTTATAATACCGAATTTTGACCAACCAGAGTTTTAAATTACAAAATATGCCTTTTTTATATTAACCGCACACTAAAAGGGATATTACAACCCTTAGAATACAGAGACACAATCTGAGAATTAGGAAAGAAAGAGTCGATGCACATAGATTTTGAATTCTTGAAACGAATATCTCTACTAATCAGTACAACCGTAGTTGGGCTCGAGGGTGTACTGATCAGCATTCCTAGAAGTACAAGTATTACGGTTGAACTTTTTAAGCCCAAGCAACCTTAGGATGATGATTAAGAGATGACGTAAGGGAACTACTTACTTAAGGTGGCGCTACAGTACGGGGCGGACCTGCGCCTCAACCAACATGCGTCTCCAGCCAGCTCGGTCCCTAGCTAGCAGTCTCCAGTTTTGCACGCCAAATTGGTTGAAGTCTTCACCCACCTGCGTTCGCCACCTGAGTCGCAGTCCTCTACTGAGCCGTCCCACAGGATTTGATTCGAAGACTTGAGGCTATCCATCTAGCCATCTAAGTCGTTGGACTTTAATTCTGTCAACTAGGTCAGTGTGGCTTTAGAAGTGTAGAGTCCGTACAGTTCGTCGTTATATCTTCTCAGCCATTCTCCATCTATGCATACGGGACCAAAAATCACCCGAAGAATTTTGCTCTCGAAGCATCCTAAGACCCTCTCATTTTTTTTTGGCAAGGTCCAGGCCTCCGCGCCATAAATGAAAACTGGGATGATGAGTGTTTAATTGGTGGTGATTTTTGATGCTTGAGAGAGGAATTTATTTTTCAGTTGCCTTCTAAGTCCAAAGAATCACCTACTTGCAAAAGTTATTCTCCGTTTGATTTCATCGTTGGTGTCGTTGTCTGTGTTTATAGCGGATCCTAGGTAGACAAAGTTCTTAACTACCTTGAAGTTATAGCCGTCCATGGTGATGTTTTGTCCAAGACGTCGTATTTGGTATTTCCCTCATTTACCACTAAACCCATCTTATTCGCTTCCGTCGCAATGCTCAAAAACGCTCCACTGACATCAGGCTTTGATCTTCCAATTATGTCAATATCATACGTATCCTAGTAATTGGAAGGGCCTTTGGAAGCTTGTGCTTCTACTGTTGACGGTTGAGTTTTGCACAACACTTTCCAGACCGATGTTGAAGAAGCCGCATGACAATGCACCACCTTGTCAAAAACCTTTTTTGACATCAAATGCATCGGTAAGATCTATTCCGACCTTGATAGAGCAGTGTGCATTCTCCACAATTCTGTACAAACGAATAAATTTGACAGGGATGCTAAAACTAGACATTTCTTTGTATAGCTCGTCTTAACGGATGCTGTCAGAAGCTCCCGTGTTTTTTCCAAGACCTGCCGTAGAGTGAATATTTGGTCGATAGTGGATTTTCCTGTTCTGAAGCCACACTGATGAGGACCTATCAGGTTGTTGACGAACGGCTTTAGACGGTCACATAATACGGCAGAAAGAATCTTAGATGCAATGTTAAGGAGGCTGATGCCTCTGTAGCTAGCGCAATTTATAGGGTCTCCTTTTGTATGTATCGGGCATACTATGCTGAGATTCCACTTATCGGGCAAGCTTTCTTCCGACCATATTTTGCAGATCTGTTGTTGCATGCTCCTTACCAAGGATGCTGCTTTAAATAGTTCAGCAGCGATGCCGTCAGCTCCAGCAGCTTTGTTTGACTTTAGTTTTGCGTAATGCGTCGCCAACGTTGAGTGGTTCTATCTCCCTTACAGCAGAATTCGGTTTGTTATCGCAATTATATAGTGTAGAGAAGTGGTCTTTCCACATTCTCAACATAGACTGCGGTTCTACTACGATGTTCCCCTGATCGTCTTTACAGGCTTCGGTTCGTGGCTGGTAATCTTGGAAGTTTGTTTCTACCTTTTGGTAAAATTTATGAAACTCATTCCTGTTATGACATCTCTCTATCTCCTCGATCGCGGGCTTCGCATGCTCTCTTTTTTTCCATCTATGAAGCCGGTGTTTCTCTCTCCTCTTCTGCTCGTAGAGCTCGTGAAGAGCTTTGGTCCTTCTGAGCAGCGCCGTTTTGTATGCCTCTGGTTTCGCTGCGTGTGCTTGCCGTCATTCGTCGTCAAGCCAGGGGTTTGGCTGTTGTTGCCGTGTGAAACCTAGCTTTTCAGAAGCAGCATCTTTGATGGCTGCAAGGAAACTAACAATGATATTATCACCAATAAATTTAAATACTCTAAGTTCAATTCTGTCTAAGAGGCTTAAGTAAGTTGCAGGAGAACCAGCACAGAGATCGGAGTTATACTCAAGCTTTGGACGTATAAATCTTGTAGATAATAAGCAGATCAGAAGGGGAGAAACATTTCTTGCATCGCCATAGGAAACCCAAACATATTTTGGCATTTTTGGCGATATCGCGTATGTTCTCGTTCCACAAGAGGTGTTTGGTGATACACGAAATGAGAATATCGACATGTTTAGTCTCCCAGATGCAAGTGCAATCCATGGACAATGGCAATGTAGTGTTACTCGCTTTATCGATACAAACAGCATTGGGTTTTCGAAACATTAAACTCCACGCGGGTTTATTATTCCCCATTGTACAATGCTCTTTAGGTCGGAATTAAATGAGCTTATCATTTTTTGTCGTTGCACTTCCACATCCCAAGAAGAGGGATGTGAATCTGAGAACGAATATGAAAAGCTAAGAGTACTATCGTCAGCAAAAAAAGTATTGGATAAGAAGTTGCTGGCAGGAGGTCATAAATAAAAAAGAGTGGTGGAGATAAAACAGAGCCCTGAGGTACATCACCATTTATTTTATGGTTTCCAGACTTAAACCTATCCAATACTGCTTTTATTGAACGATCCGAAAGGTAATTATTAGTCCAATGAAGGAAGCATTCATAAAAACCGAAAGTACGCATTTGTAATAAGAAAGCTTGATGCCAAACCCTATCAAAAGCTTTTGAATTGTCAAGTTCAATAATCTTACTTTCTCCAAAACGATGCAAGGATTTTCTGCACTGTTCAGCGAGATGAACCTGCGGAAGCTGCACTGTCGGGATTTTAAAAGTCTTCTTGAGCTGATAATTAATCAGCGTTGTCATGACTTTGAAAAGAAGGTAAGTGAGTGCAATCCGTAAATATTTGAAGGGTGAGAAAGATTTGACTTTTTGGAAATGATCTGGATAAATGCTGTTTTCCATCCGCTTGGAGCGAGACCTGTTGACAAGGGCAGGTGAAGAAGCTTAAACAATGATTTTGCTATCGTTAAAGAACACCTCTTCAGGACAATTTTTATTTAAAAATAGTGAATCACAAAGTTTTTGTTGTTGAAACCAGACTATTCCAAAAATTTAACATCTAATTAAATCACATGATTTTATTTAAAAAGTTGATTTGTTAAAAATTATTGAAGCAATCATATTATTTTAACAGCGTTAGTCTATTGAAATCAGCCGAGTTAAATTTTCAAATACTATTGAGTAACTTTAGTCACAGGAAAATGTTTTGTAGGTTGGTCCCAACAAAGAGATATTTGGCCTTTTATAACTCTCAAGCATTTTATCATTACAAAGCAATAATATCTGAAAAATGTCTCAATGTGTTAAATTAAAATAAAAAACAAAGAGTGTTGTATTGGCCGTTAATTTGTGTTAATTAAGTCAAGCTTTTTTTTCACTTTTATCCAGGTAAGAATAATTTTAATTTTCATAAGAAATCTAATAAATCTTCTGTGACCTTAATATTGGCCCACAATTTATTATTTATTAATGGCCCAAAAGTCCCTTCAAGAGAATACATACTTGCACCCCATAATTTCCCTCATCAATTTGTTAGAAAAAAAGCAAAGATAAATTCATTTAGCACATCACGATCTTTTAGAAAAGGGAATAGATATCCCTTTTTTGAAGCTGATAGCTCCTATACAGCCCATACCTAAGCAATTGCAATAAACATTCTTGCTAATGGTTTTGAGGGTATGTGCAAGGATTACCCCCACAATAATTGATTTATGCCTTTTTTGCTTGTCAGCAACACTTCAACACGATGACGGACGGTTCACATTTTGAAAATTTAATACAAATTAAATATCGACACAGGAGGGACAAGAAGTCCTTTCGGTCCTTAAAACGCAAACGTATTTTATTTTTCTAATTGAATGCTTTTTCCAAGAACTTTTTTGTCGTATTTAAGTCGATTTATTTTGCATTTTCGATGAGGTACATTAACAATCGTTTTACGATTATTGCTGTAATAAATGTAATAACAAAAGTGACCTCAGAAAAATCAACTTAATGTCTTTATTTTTGATAAAAGTAATTTAACATTTTTTGTGTAGTATGGTTTGTAAAGCAGGTTCCTGCTACAACCACTACATATTTTCGAAAACTGAAGTAGGACACAAACCACGCTATATAATATCCTTTCAATCGTGATCAAATAGTGATAAAATTAAACGAATAATAAGGGAATGTCACGCAACAGCCTTGCACGTTATAACAAAGTTCAATGTTTTTACTTTTGAAATTGACTGCGCGGTATTTTATTGTGGTGTATTTTAAAAGTCAATCGATTTGTAAAATGTGTGTCTTGATTAATATTTTTCAAGAATAATAAGTGTATTTGAAATCTGTCTTATATTTACTTTTAATTATTGTTTTATTCTAAACACATGTGATGTGTTATGTAGTTACAATTGATATTTAAGAATTAAACTATATATGGACCAGGTTTTATTTATTAAGTGGAATCAAACATTTCTGAGTTATGAAAAGTAAAAATAATGAAATTACTTTTTATTAAAGTACTTAATCATATTACCCTTTTAAATTAAAAATAAACTATGTTTGAGTGGTTCACCTGGGCGTATACGCACTTTTATCGTCATAATGAAATTGTATTTTTGGAAACTTCATTTACATTTGCTTTCGAGTAATTTTGAGTTACTTTTTTTTGTAAAATAGATAACAGCTCCATTTATCGGATGGAATTCAAAAAGCAATAGAAAAGTATTTCAATCATTTTAAACCGTTTGTTTGTGGAATTTACAATGTATACAATTCCTCTCGTTTCAATTTATATATTGTATAAATAAAAACAAGCTTAAGCTAGAAACTTAGAGATGTCTTCTAGTAATAGCTATTTGAAAAAAGCTTAAGCTAAATCTATGTGACCAAAGCTTGTCTGATTAAAAATTGCTTACGATAGAATTTTATAGTTAAAGCTTCAAAAATATTAACATTTGTGAACAACTGACTAGAACGCTTCGACTTGTTCTTATTTAAAAGTTTCATTTCTATTTAAGTGCTAATATTACAAAGTTTATACGTGTGCTACAGTCTAATATGTTAGAAAACGGTTGGGCATTAGTAATTGCGACTTTCGTAGTTTATTTCCGTTTTTGAAAGAAAATGTGCAGTGACTCGATGATAAGTTTTTAGGAAACTTTTAGGAAAGAAATGAGCGTAGAAGAGGTGCATTGACCTCTAAACAAAGATTTAAGTGAACTTAGATTTCATATCGGTGTAGGAATATATTTAAAGTTGACCAAACTATACTGTGTGCAAAAGTATTAAGAACGTGAACAGGACAACGAAATAATGCACAAAGCTCATGTTTATATCAAATTTTTGTCAAGTCGTATTGAAATTGGATCAGAAAAGGTAAAATGGACAAACAAATACACTTTTCCTATAGCTTTTAGAGATGTCTATATTGATATCTCCAAACCTTTAAAATTACCTGTTCAAAACGCAACTGAAAAGTTTTTCAGCCTTAAAGTAGAAGCAACATGCAATGCAGCTAAAAAATTCATAAGTTTGGTCTTGAAAACATCAAAAATATTATTTTTTAAGATTTTAGATATACGGTATTACATTTTCGCTTCAAACGCCTCGAAGAAATCCTTAAACAAAAGCAGACAAAAAGTTCAATGGCATTATTTGTTGAGAGCTAGGGTATAAAAGAGATATGCTTTGACGGAGTTTAGCAAAGACCTTCATGCCACTTCATTATCAGATAGCCAAACCAAAGAAGGCAAAAACAATAGCAAGATTATAACGAAAATCAAATACACAATTTGTAGACGCAGAAATGAAATACAAGAAATTAATATGCCAAGAATGTCTCAATTTTCACAGAACACTTTAAAACTTTATTTCTTTGACGAAAATCTCAGAAGTAGTCTTTTTTAATTGCTCGACAGATAGTTTTATCAAAACCCTTTTATTGCAGCTAAAAGTCCCGAAAACGATATCCTTCAACTATCGTTTAAGCTGTAAAATAAAAAACGGAATTTATCATTTTACAAGAAAGCAATACTTACAATTTACATAAAGTAAACAGATTTGATAGCCCAAAATGCAAAATCCGTTGTTTCGGTAATAAACATTTCGGTTTTATCTAAGCTTCTTATCCAAAACATGTGAATAAACAAACGAAAGCTAGAAATTTAAAGTTTATGCTAGAATTTACTAGCTGAAACTATCTCGAAAATTATATAGGTATTTCAACTAAATTTATCCATTTTATAAAAGAAATGTATTTTGATTCTCAAGCATCTGTCTGGGATGGGTCAGTTTATTCTGTCTGTTTCCAACAGATAATGGTGTCAAACAAGGATGTCTCATCAGTGCCCCTTTGTTTTCACTTTTCATCAATGACATAGTGAATTTCCTTCCTGGTGGAATTCGGATCGGTGGAATGTCAATAAAAGTACTGTTGTATGCCGACGATTTGGTTTTACTTTCAGAGTTACCCGATGTTTTACAACTGATGATAAATCGTATATAAGAATATTGCTGCAAATGAGATCTTCTTACAAACACTGATAAATCAAAGATCATGGTATTTTCCAGATCTTCTAGGAGTCAGATTCGTTATAATTGGTACTTCAATGGTTACTTCCTGGAAGTGGTTAACGATAAACAAATACTTAGGAGTGAAACTTAATACGAAGATGGACTTTAACGAACATTTAGTTGAGAAAACCAATAGTTGTAAAAGTATGCTAAATATATCATGGAAAAATGTTTTCTCAAACAAACGAGTCCCACTCTCTGCGAAATACAAAATTTTTGACGCTATTGTGAATACTACACTTTGCTATGCTGCTCAAGTATGGGGTATGGAAGAATACGAAACGATTGAAAAATTCCACCGACACTTTAAAAAGCTTTTTAACCTGCCTCTTAAAACTCCAAGCTATGCTTTATACATAGAAACAGGTCTTCCTAAACTGTTTACCAGTTCATTAAAGACTCAGGCGGATTATATCGTAAACATTTTTAAGCAACCAGATGAGCGCTTATCCAAGAAAATGCTGCGTTACGAAATAAGAAATGAGGATTGGTGAATGAGGAAATAGAAAAATTTGGCAATCAGTTTTGATGAAGAAGTTTTGATGGAAGAAAGAAACTTGGTTGATTTGAAGGAGCAGCTCTATCGCATAATTGGAAAACACGAAAACTCTGTTCGGAATGGTTTTAAAGCTGCTGCTCGAGAGTCCCTCATTAGGGTGTTGTACTCCCAACTCAATATGAGCTTAAATCAAGGAAATTACTTCCAAGACTAACTCCTCTCCTTAATTTTGAAAGCAAGATGCGAACTCTTAGGACCCTATAATGGAAGTTTCAACGAATTTTGTTCCTTATGTAATCTTAAATCCAAAGAAGACTGCTTTCATTTTATCAGTTTGTGTCCCATTTTTGCAACTCAACGGATACCGTATTGCAGACAAAGAACATTAACAATTCAAGGAACAATAAAACTTTTGAACAAAACGAACTGGAAACCCCTCGCATCATTCTTGAAAGATTTTTCCAATAATAGGATGTTGCTAATATCTGAATTTGAATAGTTATACTTATTTATTATTTATATAACTTATATAACTTTTTATATACATTAATATCAAATTGCTAACCGAGCTGACGGCAATGCCATAGCTTTAAATTCAATCAATTGTTAACAAATGTTTCAAACCAACGAATCAATAGATGAATACTTACTTACTTACTTACTGATAATAAAACGCTGCTATTATATAATACACAAGATTCCCATTTCCGGTACAATCAGTTTTTTTTTTGGGTTGTAAATACTATGTACATAATATTCTGAAATAAAATAACATGTTGCGTTTGATATTTTTCTGCCAAAAATGTTTATATTACTGAAAGCAACTTTCTGAACGGTTGGCTTGATTCAGTTTGTTTAGAAGGCAAAAATACAGCTAAACTGATTGTATCGATCCAAAAAGAAGTCCTGCCAACAGATCTAACTTGTTTTCGTTACTTATACACCCGTTTAAATGAAAATTCCATATTTTGTCTGCTACAGTATATAAACGTATTTCACACCTCTAAAGCACCCGTAACACCCTCAGCAAATATTTACTTTTGTTTGCATTTATAGATTACACGCTTCATCTCCCCTCTATTTTATAAATGAAATTGTCAATTTTTTTTAGTCTTAAGCGATCGAAGAATCTTATTATTATAGGTAATTTAAACATAGATGTTCTAGTAAGTAATTCTGTTTCTGATCTTTATAAAGTTCTCATAGCCAAAAATTGACTTACATCTTTCGTAAACGAAGTGACTAGGCCTTGTTCTGGTACGTGCCTTGACCATACTCTTGGTCGTTTTGATAAGATTCCCTACAATTTTATTACTCGAATTAACCTTGAACTTAATATAACTGACCACTGTATGACAGGAATTCTCTTTGAAAGTGTTAGATGTGAAAACAATGAATGTTGTACCCAACCCCCCTTTATCAGAGTCATCTATCTGCTTTTAAATAGAAGATTACTTTATGAAAATTGGAATAGCGTCTTGTCTGAAAGTGAAGTATCCATTGCGTATGATTTATTTCTTAAAATTTTTAAAGAACACAAAGTTTATCTACTTGTACTTTAATGCAGAACAATTCAAATAGGAACCTCAAACCATGGATAAATTCATCACTGATAAACAAAATTAATCAGAACAAAAAATTAAGCAATAAATGTCTCAAACATCCGATGAATTTAAGTCTGAAAAGCAGGTATAAGAGGCTGTGTAAAAAACTAAACGAAGAAATAAGAACAACAAAATATTCGTATTATCAATCCAAAATCCATACGGCAAAGAGCAACATCAAAAAGGAATGGGAAGTCATTTATAGTATTTTAGGTAGGAACATATCGAATAGCAGCAATTCAATTGTACTAAAAATGGTTTAGTTGTTTTATAGAATCCAAAAGATGTAGCGGATGAATTTAGTTCCTTTTTTGCGTCTGTTGGGCATAGTTCTTTTTCTGAAAGTGTCTGTTGCTATGAGATTGTTCCTCAAGAAACCAGTTCGAACAGTTTCTTTTTTGAGTCAATTACAGGACATGAAATACTTAAAACAATAAACTCGTTAAATAATTCAACTTCTCATGCTTAAAAAGGTTGGACCAAATTTGGTTGATATATTGACACACATTTTTAACTTAGGCATATACTCTGGAAAGTCTTCGAATCCGCAACCACAGGACAGCGCAGTAGAGGAAGACCGCGGATCAGGTGGCGCGCACAAGTGGAAGGTGACCTCACCCAACTTGAAGCGCGAAACTGGAGACATCTAGCTAGGGACCGAGCTAGATGGAGAAGTTTGTTGGGTGAGGCCTAGTTCACACAGGACTGTAGCACCACCTTAAGTAAGTATATACTCTGGAAAGTTTCCTAGTGATTTAAAAAAAGGTATGATAATTCCATTATTAAAAAAAGAAAGTAAAACAGATATAGGAAATTATAGACCAATAACTTTGTTGTCTTCAATATCGAAATTGTTTGAGAAGGTAATTAAAAGAAGAATTTTGTTTTACCTTAATAAAATAAACTTTTTGAGTCCATTCCAATTTGGATTCAGGGCTGGGCTTTCTACTGAGGAGGCTCTTCTAGAATTTTGCTGCATTTTACGAGAAGGTTTAGATGCTAAGAAAAAGTGTGCTGGACTACTCGTGGATATTACTAAAGCCTTTGACAAGGTGAACCATAACATACTCTTGGATAAACTGTATAAAATTGGTTTTCGTGGATTCATTTGGAAATGGCTGGAGTCTTATCTAAAAATTAGATCACACAATATAAAAGTTAGGTGCAGCATTACTTAAGGTGGCGCTACAGTCCTGTGTGAACTAGGGCCTCACCCAACAAACTTCTCCATCTAGCTCGGTCCCTAGCTAGATGTCTCCAGTTTCGCGCTCCAAGTTGGGTGAGGTCACCTTCCACTTGTGCGCGCCACCTGATCCGCGGTCTTCCTCTACTGCGCTGTCCTGTGGGTGCGGATTCGAAGACTTTCCGGGCCGGAGCATTGGTTTCCATGCGCTCTACGTGACTCAGCCATCTTAGTCGTTGGACTTTTACTCTTCTGGCTAAGTCTACGTCGCTGTACAGCCCGTACAGTTCGTCGTTTCATCTTCTCCTCCACTCCCCTTCGATGCATACGGGACCGTAGATCACACGAAGAACTTTTCTCTCTTAGCGACTCAAGGTGCTTTCATCCGCTTTTGTCATGGTCCATGGTTCTGCACCGTATAGCAGGACGGGGATGATAAGGGTCTTATATAGCAACACTTTGGTCCCTCGAGAGAGGACTTTACCACTCAATTGCTTTCGTTCTGCGTTTGATCTCAGCGCTGGTGTTGTTTTCTGCGTTTACAGCGGAGCCTAGGTAGACAAAGTCCTTGACTACCTCAAAGTTACGTCTGTCGATTGTGACGTTTTGACCAAAACTTCGGTGTTGTATGTCCTTTCTAGACGACAGCATGAGCATGTACTTTGTTTTGCCCTCATTAACCGTTAAACCCATTTTTGCCGCTTCTGCCTCAATACTCACAAAAGACCCATTGACATCACGCTGAGTTCTTCCGATTATGTCAATGTCATCAGCATATGCCAGTAATTGGACAGACTTTTGAAAGATAGTGCCTCTTCTAGTGTTGACGTGTGAGCTCTGCACTATTCTTTCAAGCACGATGTTAAAAAAAATCGCATGACAGCGCATCACCTTGTCTAAAGCCTTTTTTGACATCAAAAGGTTCTGTTAAGTTGTTTCCAACCTTTATGGAGCAGCGTGAATTCTCCATGGTCATCCTGCACAAACGGATGAGTTTGGCAGGGATGCCAAAACTAGACATGGCTCTTTACAGCTCGTCCCTGTATATGCTGTCATATGCGGCCTTGAAATCGATGAAAAGATAATGGGTGTCGATTTGGTGTTCTTGGGTTTTTCCCAGGATCTGCCGTAATGTGAATATTTGATCAACTGTGGACTTTCCTGGTCTAAAACCACACTGATAAGGACCTATCAGTTTGTTGACGATGGACTTTTCACATATTACGGCAGAGAAGATTTTATAGGCGATGTTAAGTAGACTTATTCCTCTATAGTTGGTGCAGTTTAGAGGGTCTCCTTTTTTCAGGATCGGGCAAACAATACTGAGGTTCCATTCATTGGGCATGTTTTCTCCCGACCATATCTTACAGATAAGTTGGTGCATGCTCCTAACCAGCTTATCCCCAGCTGCTTTAAAGAGCTCGGCATTCAAGCCATCTGCTCCAGCGGCTTTATTAGACTTCAGCTTAGATATGGCAATCTTTACTTCGTCTAAGTCGGGAGGACGGGGTTGTTGGCTTTCGTCGTCTATATCGAATGGGAAATCCTGTCTGACAGCGGAATTCAGTTCTTCATCGCCGTTATACAGTCTGCAGAAGTGGTCCTTCCGTATCCTCAGCATTGACTGCGGTTCCACTATGATGTTTCCACTTTGGTCTTTGCAGCGTTCGGTTCTAGGTTTATGTACCTGTGAATTTCGTTTCACTTGTTCATAAAACTTTCGAACCTCACTCCTGCTTCTATACCTCTCAACATCTTCGACCGCACGCTTCTCATGCCCTCTCTTTTTCCTTCTGAGAAGTCAGCGTTCCTCTCGCTTCTTCTGCTCATAGAGCTCACGAGCAGCTCTCGTCCTTTTCTGCAGCGCCGCTTTGCGTGCCTCTAGTTTGGCTGCATTTGCCTGCCGACATTCCTCATCAAACCAGGGGTTCCTTGTTGGTGGTTGTTTGAAACCTAGCACATCAAAGGCGGCTTCTCTGATTGAATCTTGTCAATGTTGCCACTTATTTTCGATACATTGTGTTGTCGGCAGAGAACTTCGAGAGAGGTTACTTCTAACTCAGTCGGAAAATCATTTGGGGATCTCTGGCGATTGTAGCCGTTCGACGTTGTACCTTCTCCCAGCACTTCCATGTTTTGCCTTGGGTCTGGAAACCCGATGTGCTTCCTTGGCTACAACGAGTAATCGGCCGAGTCGATGTTAGCTCTTTGGAAAGTTCATACATCCATGATTCTAGACACATATCTGGCGTCGATAGCAAAAAGGTCAATGTGGTTGACGGTAGATTGATCTGGAGAAGTCCAAGTTCCTTTTTTTTCTAAAAACTACTAATTTTAATGGGATCAACAGCATTTATTTATTTATTTATTAGTTTCAAAACTATTGAATCAACGGGCTCCATCCCATTGACTAAAAACAATAGTAAAATAATTTTGAAATAATGCGAAATACTATTGTTTTCATGGTACTTTTCTCTGAGTGTTTGTATATGTTGAGGTGTGAAAAACGTTTGCTGGCTACGTTGACGTTTCACCCCGCAGCAGAATCTATGAACCTGAATCCGTTGTCGGAAGTGATGTTGTGCACGCTGTTCTGCCCGATTATTCCACCAAAGATGTCTTCTCTTCCTATCTTAGCATTAAAATCTCCCAGGACCATTTAAGTATCGTAGCTAGGACACTGCTCATATGTTTGGTCTAAGAGCTCGAAGAACATATCTTTTGTGTTGTCATCTTTCTGTGGGGGCGTGAGCGCATATCAGGCTAATGTTTCCGAATTAAGACTTGATGCGTATGGTCATGGCTATCAGGCTAATGTTTCCGAATTAAGACTTGATGCGTATGGTCATGAGTCGCTCGTTGATGCACCTATAGCTCAAGACTTCTTGCCTAACTCTGGTTCCAATGACAAAGCCGCATCCAAATAAGCGCTTTTGGTTTTCACGGTAGCAGTCACCATAGTAAATATCGTAGTTTTTCATCCTCTTTTTGCCTGTCCCATCCCATCGTATTTCCTGGATGGCACATCAGCTCTTAACACATTTCCCACCTCCAAAGCACTCGTAATACCCTTAGCCAATATTACCAACCTTAACTACCCTATTTTGTCTCTTTTTTACCAGAACTTCACAGGTCTCCAAACAAAAACGATGTAAGTGTTTATCAATTGTCTTTTTGATTTATTTTTCTAAGAATCGTTTTAATCTGACACCTTATTAACAATAAATGAATCGTAATTTTCTTAACAATTGAATACAAAATTGAAAAACTCATTCGTGGAAGAAAGCATATAAATGCTTTTGAACCTTTCTTTGAGGCAAAACTTATCGATATTTGTAAAATTTCTTAAAGAATCTTATAAATTTAGTTGGAATTAGCAGTTTTTAAATATTCATAAACACTGCGGCATAATTAACCCTATTTTAACAAGACCTACTTCATAATATAAGCTTTTTCCCATTTTTTTCAAGTTATAGAATTCAGACTCTGCTCGTTGTTTACATTATAAATTGACTTCAATGTTCATATACATCTTCGTAAATAATGTTTTTTCTAGGTAGGTACTAAAAAAACATCTAATTTCTTTCCCAGAACAATCATTCTCAAAGTGTGAGTTCTAAGAGAAAACAACAAAAAAAACAACATTCACTTCATCCTTTTCAAATTGGGCAACTCAATCCAGAAATGAATCCAATCCATCATACCTATACAAAAACATGCAAACGTATGTGTAGGGATACGTCTAGTCTATATGTATATCAAAATTCTTTTCCTCTACTTTTTTCTTCACTCTAACCTTATAGAAACCCTTTACCAAAACCACCATCGCCATCGCCATCACCATCTCCAAACTGAGCAAAACACTTCAAAAGTAGCAATCACCACCGCAAATCACAAGTCCAATTACAAACAGCAACTCATCGCAAATCCCTGCACAAAACAAGCTCCACCAAACAAACACTAAAAGAATAACAGGACTTAGTAAAAAAAAAACCAAAGAAAAATGAAGAAGAAGAGAAAAAAATGAAAAGACACAACAAAAAATAACCGTACTACGGAGAAAATCCTCAAACAAATAAAATTGTGAAATTGCGCTTGTAATTCACCCGCCAAGTGCTTAGTAGAACAAAGTCATAAAAATAGTAAAATGAAACCAATAAAAAAAGAAGCAGCCCCTGAAAAGAATTCCGCAACATCCAACAACCGCACAACCCTCAACCATCAACCCCAACCCCTATACCCCATCGCTCAACCCCTACACCTAACTCCTCTCATCCATTCTGCTTTCATCCCAAAACCAGAAACTAATTTATCATCCTGAAAGTAAAGTAAAAAAATAACACAAAACGAAAGGAAAACAAAAAGAAAACAGAAGAATATCCTAGAAAACTGCAACTATTTCAAAACCAACACGAGAACCGGCACAGAGATACGAGGACCAGATACTGCCTTACGAAACCCCCCTTCCCCTGGCACTGGCCCTTCTAGCTAAACCGCCAAGCCGTCTTTTCGGAAAGAGCTGAGGGTTTCTCCGAGATGCGATGGGCAGATGAGTTGGTGGGTTATCCCGAATCCCACCCCTTTTTCACCCTCCAAATATAAATGTATATACAATACATATGTATATAGAAAATCATCAGAACAATGCTAATAGCGACTCTCGGTTGGAGCAGCAGCCAGCGCAGTGCCGAGCGCACGGCACGGTAAGGCAAGGCACGGCCAGTAGAGGTACTTGTAATTCCTAGGATGAGGCGGCATATTTTCCAAAATAATAAATTTATTCTTTCCTTCATTTTATTTGCACCAAATGGAAAGATGCCCGAGGCAAATTTATGATTTCCAGCCCAAAAAAATACACCTGACCCCTGAGTGTTAGTGGGGGAGGATGAGAAGTAGAGAAGGTGGTGGCGCGGGTCAACACAAGATAGGTGGATCAAAACTGGACTACATTTGCGGTGGCCCGAGTCCGAGTCCGAACCCGAGCTCTAGCTTCGAGCTCAAGGTGAAATAGGAAAATAAAAATTGCAAACCGAAAAATGTGGAGCATTCTCAACTTAATTACATTTAGCTCATTTTTAGTCTTCATATTTTTTTTCTTGGGTATCGTAACGTTTGGACCGTTCGTTCTTGATTCTTTCATTTGTCCATCCTCGGTCTCTGCCACCGCCGCCGTCGTCCACAACGACGTCGTTGTCTTCGTCCTTGTTGCTTGGTTCGGTGCCTCGTCCTTTTTTATTGTATACTTACATATATATTTCTCATTTCTTCTGCCCAAACTGATGATCTCATTCTAGACCCATTTTTCATTTTGTATATGCTTAATTTTATGTGCATACTAAAAAACTACATGAATATTCATTAATAATTAAAAGAAAAAAAAAGAAAAAGAAAAAGGTGTTGACCGGAAAATTATCTTCCCGAAGGTGAAACAAATTAAGGACATATAGAAAAAAAATAAAAGATGAGAGTCTTTCTCTATATTGCACTAGATTAATCCTTTCACTAAGAGATTACATATTTTTGTTTGTATCTTTATACGTTTTAGGGAGGGCAACACACAAATGACAGTAACAAATTTATATTTCCAGACGTTCCAGCCGTGGAAAGACAAAAACAAATAATATTTACCTTTTCATCTTTTTGAGACATAATTAAAGTGTGCTGTGTTTTTGATAAAGCGGGGGACTGTCTTATATGAACTTTATTTTTTTAGTCTGATGAACATTTGATAAGATAACGAACTTGGAAAAATTAAACCTAACATACCTTTTGTGAAGCTTTGTTTTTTTATATTAAGTTCGTTCGTTAGTTTCGAATGTGTCGTTTAGTTAATTTCTAAAAAGTTAATTGTTTTCAATCAAATACGTTGTTTTAATTATAACGGGTAATCCATTTTGCGGTTTTAAAAGTATTCGGCCGAAATTCGACATCCGCCAAACAAAGTTGTTAAACCCATTTTTGTTTTGTTAAATGAAAGTCCGATATTTATGACAACGGCTCGCTTAACTATCGAACAATGCATACAAATTGTTAAAACCTACTACAAAAAGGGTGATTCAGCCACACCCACATGTCGTGCTTCTTCGCCCAACTACTCAATCAACTGGCAAAAATATGAAGCAATTTGAAATGACTGCTATGACTGTTAGGAATGTGCGTTATGGTTTCGATAGTAGCACTGAAAATATTGCTTCTGTAAGTGAAACTGTTGCCGAAGACCCGAATGTGTCGACCCCTCTTCGTTTTCAGGAATTAAGCATTATTCACATGAGCACGACCAACGACCAACTAATGAACGAATATTTGTCAATTTTGACATTTCTTTCACATGAGAGTTTTTAATTCGTCGCGAGTAAAGTTTGACTTTGATCACCGAAACCAAAACAAGAATGAATTTTGTAGGTTAAGTACGCGCGATTATTTTATTCGTTGCGAGTGTGGATAATGTGGAACTCGAATAAAGTTTGACAGTTCATATCTACTTCAATTTTTTTCTCGACGAATAAATTTGTTTTCTTAAATTTATTAATATATGATATTGAAAAGTAAAAGTACGCATCATAAATCAAATAGAAACTATATTGCTATCGTTTTGTTAAGAATTTGTGTGGAAATATGTCTTCAAACGTACATAAACTCACATTTTCTAATTCAATCGTCGTTCGTTGGTCGCGCTCATGTGAATGCTGCTTTAGAACTGTCTAACGGCACACTTTGGCACATTTTGCATTTGGATGCACACCTACATTCATATGGAGTCCAGCTCATAAAACAACTGAAGGCAGCTGACCATTCACAACGTCGGTCGCAGATTCGTCGGATGGGTGCTTGAACAAAAAGCGATGGACGGCGATTTTTCTAAAAAAAAAGTTCGCGACGAAGCACATTTCTCACTCGGTGTATATGTTAAAAAACAAAATGGTCGAATTTAGGGTTCTTAGAATCCTTAAGCCATTGAAGAATACGACTTGGAGAATACGTGGTGCCCCATATGCCACACAACTCAAGCGAAAATGGCTTTTTTGCAAGAGACATTTCCTGTCCGCGTAATTTCCCGCCGCGCCGCGTGACACCGCTGGAATTATTTTGTTGTTGTACTACGTGAAAGACCGTCTTTATTTATATGAACCTTTAATTTTTGAGTACTTAAAAAAAAAGAGGCTGGGACGCGACCCACACTGATAACTTCCCATCCCGTCTGTCGATTTGTCTTGCTTAAAAGTTTGTCTATATGTACTCTTATCAAATTTATCAAATTTGCGTACTATTTTTTATAGATTTTATTTTTTATGAAAAACGGACTGTTGGATTTTTATATAAAAATCACTGAATATCGAAAACAATATTTTCTGTGAAATAAAATAAGTTTAAAGCCAATATTTTTAATTTTTGAAAAGACATTTGAGTCGAAAGTAAATTTTTACCAAGTTTTAGTATTGTTTTTTTTTTAGAGTTTTATTTTTTGTTAAAAAAACGTCAATTCGATTTTCTTTAAAATTCTATCGAATGTTGAAAACAATATTTTCTATAAGATAAAATTAGTTTGAAGCCAATATTTTATAGTTTTGAAAAGATATTGAGTCGAAAATCAATTTTTACCAACTTTTGTTAAATTTTTTTTAGGTATTTAATTTTTTGTACAAAAACTATCAATTCGATTTTTTCAAAGTTTTACTAAATGTTAACAACAATATTTTTTGAACGATAAAAGTAGTTAAAAGCCAATATCTACAATTTTTGAAAAGATATTTGAGTCGAAAATCAATTTTTACCAACTTTTATAAATTTTTTTTTAAGGTTTTTATTTTTTGTAAAAAAACTGTCAATTCGATTTTTCTCAACATCTTTCAGAATACTTAAAACAATATTTCTTATAAAATAAAATAAGTTTGAAGTCTAAATTTCAAGTTTTTGAAAAGATATTTGAATCCATATTCAATTTTTACCAACTTTTGTTAATTTTTGTTCGGTTTTTAATTTTTTATAAAAAAAACTGTCTATTCAATTTTGTTCAAAATTTTACTGAATGTTGACAACAATATTTTTTGAAAGATAAAAGTAAATTAAAGCCAATATCTCAAAGTTTTGAAAGATATTTGAGTCGAAAATCAATTTTTACCAACTTTAATTAATTTTTTTTTAGGTTTTTATTTTTTGTAAAAAAAACTGTCAATTCGATTTTTCTCAAAATTTTATCAGATTTCAAAAACATTATTCTCCGTTGCTTTAAATTGTTTTAGAGATGAAATCATATGTTTGTTGTTAAATTTAGGAGGTGGCAAAATTTTTTTCAGTTTTTTTGATTTAGAAAAAAAACCGTTAGATAGATTTTTTTCAAAAAATATATTTCTTTGAGATTACGCTACAGTTTATTATAGAAAATTTAATTCAAGTCTCTAGCGTTTTTGGTTCGTAAGATATTTAGGGTTAACCAAAATGTTCACCTTTTTTTTTAAACTGCTATTGTAAAAAAACCACCCACGCAATTTTCTTGAGAGCGCTTTCTGCATCTTTTTGCCTTATTATCTGTATAAAAAAAATTATTTGAAGTCGATATCTTTTCTGGTTCTTGAGCTATGGACGACGAAAAAAACGTCGCTAACGTACGGACGTACGGACGAAAAATTCTAACTATAGTGGGAACAGTATATCGACCCAACAGAAACATTTGTATTTCTCCTCTTATCTCTATTTTAGAAGAGGTTTCAATTTCGTACTCTAACATAATCCTAAGTGGTGATTTCAATTGCAATATCTTAGAGGAAAATAACGTGTATGGCCAATTTCTGACGCTTAATCTATTTTCTGTAAACACATCTGAGCCTACAAATTTCCCTAATAATGGTTATCCTTCATTGTTGGATCTATTTATAGTATGTGATCGAAATAAAGTTATTCACTACGATCAACTATCTGCTCCAGGTTTTTCAAAACATGACCCTATTTTCTTAGTTTATGATTTCCACGTTGAAAGACATAGGCAAAACCATACCATCGAATACAGTGATTTCCGTAATTTGAACTATTAGATATATCTTCGCCCTTTATGCAGGTAGAATTTTTTACTGCAAAAATTAATGAACTTTATTATGGGCATGTGCCCCTAAGAACTAAAACTTTCAGTCCAAATTGTAAACCGTGGATAACGAGAAGTATTCTCTCTCTCATTAAAAAAAGAGATTTATTCTTCAAACGATTGAAATTATTTCGCATTGACAGTTTTTATGTAAATTATTCCAAACTGCGAAACAAAATTATTCGGGAGATACTCAAGGCCAAAGCTCAAACATATTCAACACGTTTGAATGCCGCATTGGGAAGCAAAGAGATTTGGAAGGATCTGAAAAACATAGGAATTGGTAAATTCGATAACAAATCTACAGATTTGCTTGACATAAATGCCCTAAACTTATCTTTCGTCTCAAGCACGACAGGCACCTCGCATTTTCCAGACCGGGTTAATTCATCGGAGAATAATTTATCAAATGCTAGGCCAAATTAACCCCGATAAAATCTAACGCTGTAGGACTCGATATGATGCACCCTAAGTTCTTAAAATTTGTTCTCCCTACCTTGCTACCATTCATCAATATCATTTTTAACTCCATTTTAAGAACACGTGAATTTCCTTCTCTATGGAAAAAAGAAAAGGTTTTTCCTATACCAACAAAATTTAAAGGAGATGAGTTTAGAATTATATCTATATTGCCTTTCTTGTCGAAAGTTTTTGAGAGAACACTTTAAAAGCAAATAAACGAGTTTCTAACACGGTTTGTCTTATTGACCTCAAGACAATCCGGCTTTTGAAAGAAAAATAGCTGCTTGACTGCCTTGTTAAGTGTTTCTGAGGATATCAGAAAAGCAGTTGATATGGACAACGTTACTTTTCTAATTCTTCTCGATTTCTCTAAGGCCTTCGATATGGTATATCACAACATTCTTTGCCTTAAGCTCTCAAATTATTTCAATTGTTCCTCCCTCCTCTGCAGTCGATCTATTGTTTCTTATTTAACAAAACGTGAACAGGCGGTTGAACATAATCAACAAAAATCGATCTTCTTACCTGTAGCGAATGGTGTTCCACAAGGGTCAATACTAGGCCCCTTGATCTTTTCAATGTATGTGAACGAGTTGCCTAGTATTTTAAAAATGTTTCATTCGCATGTATGCCGACGACACTCAGCCTTACCTGAGTTGTCCCTTAGGGATGATTGAACACTACGTTGCATGTATTAATGAAGATTTAAGAAGAATCGATCAATGGCCAATAGAAAATTGCTTGCTGCTTAACCCGTTAAAATCGAAATGCATCGTCGTCGCTAGGACTAAGATTGATGTGACATGTTTTCCTCAAGCTGCTCTCAAAGAAAGTGCCATGATGTATGTCGACAAAGCTATAAACCTCGGTGTTTTGTTCAATAAGACTCTGACTTGGGAGGACCACATCAATAGAACTGTGGGTAAGTGTTATAGTGGCCTTCGTATGCTTTGGCCATCTCAATATTTAATTCCAGTAAAAATCAGAGTTCTTTTAATAAAAACGTTGTTACTGCCTTTATTAACTTACGGTTGCGAAATTTTCTGCAAACTTGACTTCGAAAGCAAAAGAAAACTTAGTGTCGTCTTTAACTGTGCTGTTCGTTATGTTTATGGACTTAGACGTTTTGATAAAATATCCAATTCAATTTCTCGGAATGACATTTAAAAATTTTCTCAAATATCGAACTTAAACTTTTTTATCTGATATTCTTCAAACCCCACAACCTGAATACCTTTATAATGAGATAAGATTCCTAAACTCAAATCGTTCCGCTCAAGTTTTGGCCCCGCGTTTTTGTCGTGCGACATCTGAATGCCAGTTTTTTGTAAACTGCTCACGAATGTGGAATTCGTTACCGCGTGAAATAAGAAGTTTAAATTGCGCAAAGAAATTTAAAAATGAATTTAAACTGTACCTTAGCAATTAATTACAATTAAAACAATTAATAATACATTTTTTTAATTCATCTTTTTATAAAATTGTATAAGTACCTATTCTTATTAATATTTTTGTTATTATTATGCTCTGCTGTAGCTGCTGTACACTTTGAAACTATATTATAAATAAGAATTTATGTTCTCATGATTAATAAATACTAAAATATCAATGATGCGGAAAGATGCAGAAAGCGCTCTCAACAAAATTGCGTTAGTGTTTTTTTTACCAAAGCAGTTTAAGAAAAGGTGAAAACTTTGGTTAACCCTAAATATCTCAATATGACGGTAGAGACTTGAATTAAATTTTATATTTTATATTGTAACGTAATACCAACCCAGTACATAAAACGATTTCATCTCCAAACGAGTTTTGTGCAACACAAAAAAAAAACCTTTTAACATCTGCTTAAATTTTAATAAAAATAATAAGACATTGTTTTGATAAAAAATAAAAACCTAAAAAATCATTACTCAAAGTTGGCAAAAATTGAATTTCATCCAAATATCTTTTCAAAACCTGGAGATTATAGCTTGAAACTTATTTTATCTTGTAAGAAATATTGTTTCCAGCATTCGATAAAATTTTTGAAAAAATCTAAGTGACAGATTTTTTACAAAAAATAAAAACTTAAAAGAAAATTTAACAAAAGTTGCTAAAAATTAATTGAAACGGATTCATCATTTCAAAACTTTGGGATATAGGCTTTAAACTACCTTTATCTTTTAAAAAATATTTTTGTCAACATTCAGTAAAATTTTGAGAAAAATCGAATTGTCAGTTTTTGTACAAAAAATTAAAAACCTAAGAAAAATTAACAAAAGTTGGTAAAAATTGATTTTCGACTCAAATATATTTTCAAAAATTAAAAATATTGGCTTCAATTTTATTTTATTGCACAGAAATATTGTTTTTGATGTTCAGTAATTTTTATATAAAAACCCAACAGTCCGTTTTTTCATAAAAAATAAAATCTACAAAAATAGTACCCAAGTTTGGTAAAAATTGATACGAGTACATATAGACAAACTTTTAAGCAAGACAAATCGACAGACGGGATGGGAAGTTATCAGCGCGGGTAGCATCCCAGCCTCTTTTTATCTTACATATACAACCGCAAGATATAACGAATATTTCTACAATAATTCAAATTTCTTTCCTTTTTATTTTTAATTCTTAAAGGTTGCTAATATTGTGTTAAGGTTGGGTTTACATTATGTTTTATTTTAAGTAATTTATATTTTGATGTAAGTTTTGCACAGAATTTTCAAAAAAAAACTAGTTTTTGATTTTTTTTAACACGAAAAACTAAAATTATACTCGTAATAAATTTTAAAATATTTTTAGTTTTGCTCTATATTTTCCCCAAAATTGATTTTTAGTAATAATGTTTACAATAAAAATGAATAACAGATCATGAAACATGAAACAACCTTTAATTTTTTTTGTTCAGAACAACAAACAGCAATTCACTCAATTTTATAACACAAAAACCATTTTATTAAAATAATTGCCATTTTGTAATTCAAAACTAACTTAAATATTATATCGACACAAAATAAATTAAAATTTTTTTTTTACCTAAATACATTGTCATAGAGAGAAAGTTCAATTCATTGAAATAGAAAATTAGTCTTAACACATGAGCTGATTCAACATCAAGGGTATTTCACGGATCAACGCCGGCCGCCAACACGCCCCACCGCGCCGCGCCGCTCCGCCTCCACTCCGAGAGTATGAAACCTAATTAACAAAAATGATTGTAAAATTTGATATACAATTAATTTTATTCTTTTATTGTTATTTATTTTTTTATTTATTTATTTTATTTCTATTATTTGTTTAACAGACCATTACGCTAAACTCGTTCAATCAATAAACTAGAAATAGATTTAATCAAATTTTCACAAAGGAAAATAACAAAAGTTAGAATTATATTAAAGGATATCCTTTTTTGGCTTCACAACATTTATTTATAGATTGTGTTTATTTTGTTTCAAAAATAACCTAATTCGAGTTGTAGATGAGATTTTATGCGTTTAAAATTCTCGGTATTGCAAATTAAACTTATGCTTCGTTGAATTTATTTTTTATTTTATTATTTTATGTCCCGAAAAGAGAAAGGATTCAAAACGGATGTTTTTTTTTTTTCTTGGTTTAGTCATGTTTATATATAACGACTGCAAAACCTCGTTGGGTTGGTGTACAAATCCGACATTTATAGAAGAAATCTACTTCAACACCAAATCAATCTTTCAAGTCTGGTCTCAAACATTATATGCTATATTTTATATGGATTAAATTAATCATACCATCAGAATAGGAGCTCTCAAAATTGAGCAAATAATTGTAAGTCTTGTTGATATCACTAAGAATGTAGGAGACTTGAGATTGTGAGATCTAATATTTCGTGTTGCTTAAAAACAAGTCGTTTTGTATCCTTGCGAAAGTTAAAGGTTTATTAAGGTTTGAATTGGAAGACGACGGATATACGCACTGGTCCAAAACTGTCACTCATTCTTATTTGCAAAAGAAGATATAAAAAAGTTTGTTGGCATTATCCTTTTCTTTCGAATATCACACTTTACCCAAAGAATCATTATATTGGTGCTTAGACGACGATACGAGAATTCTGTTGGTAGCTAATGTCATGTCCCGCATTCGATTCAAGGAAATCATTTTTTTATTTTTTATTTGGCCAACAATTCATGTATTGACAAGTCGGATAAGATGGCGAATGACCTTTGATGAAAACGACTTGCCAGAATTATCGAAAATGATTCTTTTTTCATGATAAACTTCCAATTCACGAATCGATAGTAAAGTACTTTGGTCACCATTTCGCAAAGCAATTTATTCGTGGAAAGTCTATTCGTGATACAGGTTCAGTTCGTGAAAATAGGACAAAAAAAGACCACTCAAATCATTTAAGAAAAATCGAGGGTACCACCATCACAAATTTGATAAAAAAGGGAAACAACATACTGTTCGGACGTTGGAAAAAAAATGCTGTTGTAACCCCTGCAACTAAAACGATAGCTAGGAAAAGTCAAAAGATGGTCAACAACAAAGAAACAAAAGGTAGTCCTTCCTCAGCCAAAACCATTAGTGTCATACAACAAGGGTATTGGATGTAGGTCGACCTTTATGGCCAATTTGTCAACAATTACCGAATCAAAGTAAAATGTAAAAAATGATGGCGGCCAGATGTTCAAATGGTAGACATGTGCATTCAAGAGGACACAAGCGTCCACAGGTTTTTCTCAAAACCCACCTCTGTCTATCAACTCCTACTCTCACCTCCCCGCGGTGAACATCGGGTGCCTAGTACATCAACTGGAGATCGGGTTCCAATCCCAGTGGAA
Organism: Eupeodes corollae; assembly: GCF_945859685.1. Lineage (NCBI taxonomy): Eukaryota > Metazoa > Arthropoda > Insecta > Diptera > Syrphidae > Eupeodes > Eupeodes corollae. The sequence continues at coordinate 48,083,092 of NC_079147.1, forward strand.
AGTTGTTGGAGGCAGCAAACGAGAGAGGGGGGGAGAGGTGTTTTCACTAAGGCACCTCTCCTTATCCAGGCGGCGGCGGACGAATTCTCGAGATGGGGTTGTGCCGTCGGGGTGACTTCCTGGCCACGTAAAAAATACCTTAAGTTTCGAAACACCAACAAGCCTCGGATACTGACGGATTCAGTGTTGACAACCCACGCAAACGAAATAAGGGGAACGAACTACGGATTTGTACGTAGAATGTTGGTCCCTTTACACACCACGTGCAGCCGAACAATTAGCGGAAGCCCTAAACTGCTGCAAGGCAGATATTACCGCCATCCAAGAAATAAGATCGGATGGACCGGGCAAACGCAAACTAAACTAAACTGCGATATATACTACGGCGACTGCTACCGAGAACAAAGACAGCGTCAATTTGGGTGTGGATTTGTTGTTGGAACCAGGCTCAGGCAAAAAGTCTTGAGTTTCAACAGTGTGAGCGAGCGCATCACGACAATCCGCATCAAGGCTAAATTCGCCAACATAAGAAAAAGATGAAGACACCAAAGACATATTCTTCGAGCTCTTGGACAAGACATATGAGCAGTACCCTGGCTATGACATTAAAATTGTCTTAGTAGATTTTAATGCCAAGCTAGGAAAAAAAGACTCTTTGTTGGCATAATCGGGAATCGCAGCATGCACGACACCACCTCCGACACCGGATTCAGGCTGGTCGATTTCGCTACGGGGCGAGACGTTCTGGTAGCTAGTACGCAGTTCACGCATCTCAATATCCACAAGGGGACATGGAAATCTCCTGATCAATCAACCGTCAACCAGATTGACCACATTGCGATCGACGCACGACACTTCTCCAGTATACATGATATCCGAACATTCCGAGAGGCCAACATTGACTGGGGCCACTACTTCGATGTAGCCAAGGTACGGCTACAGATATCTCGATCCAAGCCAAAACAAGGAAGTACTGTGAGAAGATTCGACGATAGACGGCTACAATCAAGAGACTGCCATGTCCTTTTCCGATCGAGTCTCTAATAAATTCTTAAGGAGTCCTATGCTTCCTGCATTAAGCATTGAAAACCAGTGGCAATATTGCCTTGCAGCCATCAGAGATGACGCTTCTGTAGTGTTAGGTTTCACACGGCCACCACAGGGAAACCCCTGGTTTGACGACGAATGCTATCAAGCGCACGCAGCGAAACAAGAGGCATACAAAACGGCGCTGCACAAGAGGACTAGAGCTGCTCGCGAGCTCTATTAGCAGAAGAGGAGAGAGGAACACCGGCTTCTTAGATGGAAAAAAAGAGAGCATGAGAAGCGCGTGATCGAGGAGATAGAGGGTTGTCACAACAGGAATGAGGTCCGTAAATTTTACCAAAAGGTAAAAAAAAACCTCCCACCAGCCGTACCAGCCACGAACCGAAGCCTGTAAAGACGATCAGGGGAACATCGTAGTAGAACCGCAGTGGATGCTGAGAATATGGAAAGATCACTTCTCCAAATTATATAAGGGCGATGACGAACCGAATTCCGCTGTAAGGGAGATAGAACCACTCAACCTCGGCGACGCAGATCAACAATTCCGCCTACCCAACCTTGACGAAGTGAAGATAGCTATATCTTAACTTAAGTCAAACAAAGCTGCTGGAGCTGAGGGCATTGCTGCCGAACTATTCAAAGCAGCAGGCGATGACTTGGTACGGAGCCTGCACCAACTCATCTGCAAAATATGGTCGGAAGAAAGCGTGCCCAATGAGTGGAATCTCAACTACAGATGCATCAGTCTCCCTAACATTGCGTATAAGATCCTCTCTGCCGTATTATGTGAACGTCTGAAGCCATTCGTCAACAACCTGATTGGTCCTTATCAGTGTGGCTTCAGATCAGGAAAGTCCACTATCGACTAAATATTCACACTACGGCAGATCTTGGAAAAAACCCAGGAGCTTCAAATCGATACCCACCATCTCTGTATCGATTTTAAAGCCGCGTATGACAGAATCTTTGTATATGAAAACTCCCTTATTCTGCTGGGTGCTTATGGAAATGGAAATAATATTTTTCTCTCGCTCCCCCAAAATGTCTCCAATTTCGATACTAGCGACAATAGCTCGTCATCCTGTTGCCCTAAAAAATTTTGCTCATATACAAAGGCTCTACCGAGCAACGTCTAGTTTTGGCATCCTGTCAAACTAATCCGTTTATCAGAATGACGATGGAATGCACGCTGCTCTATCAAGGTCGGAAAAGATCTTACCGATTCATTTGATGTTAAAAAAGGTTTTAGACAAGGCGATGCACTGTCATACGACTTCTTCAACATCGTTCTGGAAAGAATTGTGCAAAACTCAACAGTCAACACTAGAGGCAAAATCTTCCAAAGGTCCATCCAATTACTCGGATACGCAGATGATATTGACATAATTGGAAGATCAAAGCCTGATGTCAGTGGAGCGTTTTTGAGCATTGCGACGGAAGCGAAGAAAATGGGTTTAGTGGTCAATGAGGGCAAGACCAAGTATATGCTGTTATCAAAAAAGGACACTGAACGACAACGTCTTGGACAAAACGTCACCATGGACAGCTATAACTTTAAGGTAGTTAAGGACTTTGTCTACCTAGACACCGCTATTAACACAGACAACGACACCAGCGCTAACTCAAACGAAGAATAACTCTTGCAAATTGCTGCTTCTTTGGACTTAGAAGGCAATTGAGAAGTAAAGTTCTCTCTCGAGCATCTAAAATCACCATCTATAAGACACTCATCATCCCGGTTCTCATTTATGGCGTTGAGAACTGGATCCTGTCAAAGAAAGATGAGAGCGTCTTAGGATGCTTGGAGAGAAAAATTCTTCGGGTGATTTTTGGTCCCGTACGCATCGATGGGGAATGGAGAAGAAGATATACCGACGAACTGTACGGGCTGTACAGCAACACTGACCTAGTTAGCAGAATTAAAGTTCAACGGCTTAGAAAGCTAGGTCATGTAGAGCGGATGGACATCAACGCTCCAGCGCGGAAGGTCTTCGAATCCAATCCCGAGGGACGGCGCAGTAGATGAAGACCGCGACTCAGGTGGCGCACCCAGGTGGGAGAGGACCTCAACCAACTTGGCGTGCGAAACTGGAGACAGCTAAGGACCGAGCTGGCTGGAGACGCTTGTTGGTTGAGGCCCAGGTCCGCCCCGGACTTTAGCGCCACCTTAAGTTAGTAAAGTAAGTAAGGCCATTGTTCACACAAATGCTCAACTCAATGATGGTGAATGCTTGGGAAACCATTGTTTTAAAACCAATGAAAACCACGATCTCCTAACATTTGAACGGACCATAACAAGAACTTATCTACGTACAGGGCGGCAATAAAAGCTCCAAATAAATCAAATGTTCCGAAAACCGTGGTTTGCAGTGAAAAAGGACATTTCCCTGAAAAAATAAAAATCAACTGCGATGTTAGATTTGTTCCAGCAGAGATCGATGGATATGCGGGCAGTGCCAAACTGCACTTTGTATCGAAAAAGAACGTTTTAACAAATTTCACATTTAGAATGTGTAAAATAAAAACTGCTTAATTTTTCTGGATAAACCTTTTTTATTTTTCAACGTAGTCTCCTTTCAGGCTTATAGACTTCGTCAAACGCTGCTCTAGTTTGTTCATCCCTTATGAATAATAGGATTTGTCCAAGTCTGTAAAGTAGCCATTGGTCACCTCTTCGTTTGAATGGATTTTTTTTCCTGCCAGCCATTTCTACATATTGGGGAACAAATAATAGTCCAACGGAGCCAAGTTTGGAGAATAGGGGGGGATGTGGAACGATTTGGATTCCTAATTCCAATAGTTTTGCGGTCGCAACTGTTGAGGTATAAGCTGGTGCGTTGTCGTGATGGAAAAGAACTTTTTTGTGGGCCATTCGTGGACGTTTCTCTTTCAGCTCGGTTTTCAAACGGTCCAATAGCAATGAATAATATTCACCTGTAATGGTTTAACCCTTTTCCAGATAGTCGATGAAGATTATTCCTTGCGAATCCCAAAAGAAAGTCGCCATAACCTTCCCAGCCGAAGGAACGGACTTCGCCTTTCTTGGTGCAGATTCCTCCTTAGCAACCCAATTTTTAGATTGCTCTTTGGTCTCAGGAGTGTAGTAATGTATCCATGTTTCATCCACAGTGATGACAAGACGCTTTAAGTCCTCCGGATTTTTTTGGAACAGTTGCAAACCATTCTTGCAACACTGCACACGATCGTAGCACTCACCTTGCGGATAGCTTTTTTATGTCCAAATCTTGATGCAAAATATTATGTATACCCGTTCACTTGACACAGCATTAGCAATCCCCGCACCTTCCCTCTTCTGTCATTCATCACCATATCATGGATTTTATCAATGATTTCTGGAGTTGTAACCTCAACAGGGCGTCCAGAATTTAGATGAGGATATGGCCGAGTTAATGGCTTTGACAGCTGCCTGACTGTCTGTAAAGATAGCCACATTTTGGTTTTGGTTTGGGTTTTGTTTAAGTATCTTACATGCCTCCCTTATTGCCAGCAGTTCAGCCTGAAAAACGCTAGCAAAGTCAGGAAGCCTAAAGGATATGGCTACATTTAGGGACTCAGAAAAGATTCCAGAAACAACTCCGCACTCCATCTTTGAGCCGTCAGTAAAAATGGTTGTGTCGAAACCTATCGACACGATATCATCCTCCCAATCTTCTCTCGATATGAAAATAACCTTAAAACCCTTACTAAGGTTTAAAGTAGGAGTGCAGTAGTCAGTGTCCACCGAGATAATATCTGAGGAAATTAATTTCGTAGTGTTGCTGTGACCGTAAGGTTTTGACAACCAGCTATTTGATTCCTTCAGCCTAATAGCACTGCAGGAAACTATGTATTTCATAAAAAAGTCGATTGCTAGAAGATCCAAAATAACGTTTAAGGTGTCCGTTGGGCAAGTACGCATGGCCCCTGTGGTGCCCACGCAAGCTGTTCTCTGAACCTTCTTTAGCTTATTAATGTTATAGGCTTTGCTTAGAGCAGGCCACCACACTTTTTGCTGCAGGCGTAGAAGGCAACACAGGCCTTCTTAACCCGTACTTCAATATTTAGTTTCCAGTTTAGTTTAGGGTCGAGTATAACTCCCAAATATTTTGCACTGGAAGACAATGATAGGATATGACCATTGAGTCGAGGTAGCGTGAAGGGCGGTTCTTTAGTTTTGATGGTAAGGAGCAACAGCTCAGTTTTACTTTGTTGTTAACTCCTAGTCCACAACTCGTGGCCCAGTTGCTAACTTTCTTCAAAGCTGACTCCGTGATTTCACTTATCATATAGGTGTACTTTCCTGACACCAATAGCACCAAATCATCCGCGTAGGCTACCGCCGTCCCTCCACATCTCTCTAATTTAACGAGAATTGTATCCATGACCAGAAGCCATAGAAGAGGCGAAAGAACACCACCCTTGGGTGTTCTTCTACTCACGTGTTTTGATGCGATTGTATTGCCTAAAGTGGCTCGAATCTTAATACCACTGAGCATGGAAATAATCCATCCTCGAATGAAGTCCTCTACACCGAACTTAACGATCGATTCTTCTATGGATTCGGTAAAGACGTTGTTAAAAGCACCTTCTATGTCTAGGAAGGTGGCAAGAGTAAATTCTTTATAATGGATTGTTTGTTCTACAGTACGCACTACCTCATGGAGGGCAGTCTCCGTAGATTTGCCCTTAAAATAAGCATGCTGAGAGCTTTCGAGAGGTTGTCCAACTAGGATTTCTGTAAGGTGGAGGGTTTTTTGACTCGAAATTAATTTGAAAAAAAATCCACTTGTGATCCGAAAACGAATTCAAAGTTGAAACTCTCCAATTCTCCACTAATAAATTACGGTTGTTTACTAAAGTAACATCAAGCACATCCTCCCATCCATCATATATTTCCGAGCTCGGAAAGACGAAAGTGGGAGTATTGCCTCTGTTACAAATGGTCATATTATTTTCAATAATAAAATCAAAAAGTGACTCACCTCGTTCATTGATCACAGAACTTCCCCAAAGGGTATGCCGAGCATTTGCGTCGCCACCGATCAGAAAGTTTGCCTTTTTGATGTTAGCTTCGGTTATGATTTTGCACACCTCCTCCGGAGGTGATGGTGCATTATGGGCAGAGTAAAAAGAGGCCATCAGCAAACCCTGCGTATTCTTGTCTTCAAATCTGACAACTGTCAGATCGGGAGTGCTAAAATTTGTGAAGATCTCAATCAAAAATATATATATAAAAAAAAACTTTTAAACAATATAATATATGTAACTTTATTATATGAATGCTAAACTTAGACTAATCTCTTCATTTTACTTCATTTACATTTATCGCATGTTTTCTTTAATTCATGTTTATTATCATTTTCTTTACTTCATTCTCTTATACTTGACCTATGCAGCGCTTTGGTAAAGTACCCAATCTACTACAATTTGGACATAAAAAACCTTTTAAATGTTTATTAGCTAAAATACAAGTTCTGGGATTACCTTGGTCTTGATCTGCGGTTTTATAAAACAGGTAGTATTGGTTGTCTTGGAGGCCTCGCACCTTGAGGCCGTTTATCCACGGTTCTTGGATAACGCCAATGTCGAAGTTTCCCTCCCTAAGGAAATCTCTCAGATTGTCGAAAGCGCACTTAGAGTGCTTCAGATTAATCTGGATGACCTTCAGCGCGTTTTTTAATTATTTTTAGCTGCAGAGCTGGGGCCCGGCAAATCGCTGGGGATCCCGACTCCACTCATAACATCGTCATCCTCGACGTTGTCATCAGTTTTGTTGGTGTCTGTTCCCTGACTCTGCAGAATTTTAATTTTGGCATTTATTATGCCAAAACTAAGTTTGCATTCGGCTTTTTTGAGAGCCCCTAGACTCTCCTCGCTAATCCTCTGAAGGTAAGAGTCGCTGGTGTTTTGCGGTTCTTCTGCTTTAACTAAAGCCCAATCACGCATGGGGACCAGCGGATTTTGCCTCTGACGACCGCGGATCAGGTCCTGTCCGCTTGGCTTTGTGCTCATAAGCGGCAACCAAATGCGAGCCTTCGGTTGTCTAGGGATGTTCTTAGCCGGGATAAGCTTGAGCTTCAAGCCCTCCCAGCCATTGCTAACCTTAGCAATGCTTTCACTAAGGAAATCCCTAGAAAACCTGTCCGCACACTTAATTACCCTATGGCCAATGAGCATCTCGCCAGAGTCAAAACTAGGGTAGGGGCCCTCACTGTTTGTTATAGTGTATGAAAAAACCATCTCAGAGAGCTTGCCCTCGATAGAGTTAGACGCGTTCAGCAGACCTTTGCTGTTTGTGGAGGGCTCATCCACAACTGCTACGTGGAGATCATCCCTGACAACCTCACTAAGAGTACCCAGTTGCGCTGCTCCAGAAGATGGTGCTTTCACCGGCTTTGTCCGGTCGTCAAGCTTGCTCTTTTTCTGAGACGTGCCGATCTCTACCTGAGATCTGTTTCGCTTAACAGCCTTTTCTCGGCTGGCCAGAAGATTGTTGTATTCATCAACAACCTTCTGGTACCTTATTTTATCTTGGGCGTACCTTTCATGAATCACTCCGGTCTCTTCATTTTTGGCAATCTTGGCAAGAATGTGAGTGGCCGATTTGAAGCGGTTCCTGAGAAGAGCGCCTTCTGATTGTTTTTTGGTTCCCCGAGTTGCACTGCTACTCGAGGGTTTCGGTTTTGTATACGGTTTAGGAAGTATAGGAGTTCTATGAATAGTACTGCCTATACTTTCTGTGGTTTTGGGTTGCTCACAAGTGCTGGAACTACCAGCGCTAAACGAGCTCCCCTTCAAAGTCTCCTGGCTGGAGGCCAAGCCTTCATCCTCCAAGTCTGTGGAGGGTTCTACGTTCGTCTTGTCTATTTCGTCCATTTTTTTTTTTTAATTTTTTGTATTTTGGTCCCACGAGTAGGTCGGAAAAAAGAGGTCAGCCCCGGCAGAGCCGATATACCGGGGTAAGGCAGAAAATAAGACGGACCCTGCCAAGGCATCCGAATGAGCTCGTTAGCGACTGGTTTCCCCCCAGCCTTTCATTCTTCGGCACGGATTATGTAAGACTCACACACCACCACCGAAATAAGGGACCCCGGTCAAATTGCATTGCTAAAGTTTGCTACTATTAAGGAGTAGGAAACTTCAGCAATTCAACCTGACCTTAGCTGATCTCCATCTTGACAACGTACCAGACAACTGTGGTGATCATTACCGCCCGGCACCCACTGGGAGGGTTTGAAACGAGGATTTTTGCCAGTCAAAAATCAGCATCATAGAAATAAATAACACACTGTTCTCAACTTTAAATTAGTTATTTGAACCAAGTTTCTGAAAAAGATGTTTGTAAATTAGTCTATGAGTTGAATTTGAAGCTTCTTCTATACAGCGACTACGGAGTTTTTCATCAACCCTTGAATTTAATTTATACAGTTTAACCCTGCAATCATCACCTCAATCAAGTTCGAATCATAACTCCATCTTTCATTTGAGTTATTTTTTCCACCTCCGGTATTGAATATCTTTATTCCAAATGTACTTAAATTGACCTTAAGATTCCACGTTACACAGTACCTATGCAACTGGTTTATCATTAGTTGCAATGACTATGACTAAGGCTTGGATTGAAAGGAATAATAAAATAAGTTAATTTTAAGATGGGTTCCGAGAGAATTACTGTAGCGTAGACCAAATTTTTACTACAATTTGTATTGATAGACGTTTTCTTAATAAAAAATAGAATCTCAATACCTATTTTGTAGACTTTAAAGCCGCATTTCACACTCATCTAACAAACTTTTCAATTTAGCTTGGTTCCTCGCTAGTTGTCACCAGTTGCGCACTACAAAATGAGCTGGGTCACTTTCCACTTGTGCGCGCCAGCAGATGCGTTTTCTTTCTCTACAACGCTTCCTGTGGGCGTAAATTTGAAGGTTTTCCGGGCCGGATCATTGCTTTGCAAACGGGCTATGTGACCCAGCTACTTCAGTTATCTTCATCAATATACAGCTCGTCTCGTCGTACCATCTTCTCCTGCACTCACCTTCTTTGAATTGTGGACCGTAGATCAGTTGAAGAACTTTTATCTTAAACGACTTAAACCTTGCCTTGTTCAGTTGTTCCCAATTTGTATGGAGCAGAGCTAATTCTCTATGTTGCTTCTGCACAATGAAACAAGTTTATCAGAGATACCAAAACTAGACAATAGACATATCTCTATACAGGAGAGACTGTCATATGTGGCCTTGAAATCGATGAGAAGATGGTGAGTGTCAATTTGATATTCTTTGGGTTTTTTCTCGGATCTGCCATAATATGAATGTAATGGTAAAGTCATCTCTCGAAAGACCAAATTGTTGCTATATAAGACGCTTATCACCCCCGGCCTGCTATTAGGTGCAGAAACATGGATTATGACAAATGCAGATAAAAAGTGTATGAATGTTTTGTTAGAGACATGGCGTTCAGGTAGGATTGGTTGAAGATTTTGCATCGTGTCTCGGATTTTATTCAAGAAATCATGGCTGGAGGTAGCATCAGCTGATGTCAATAAATCGCCTGGAAGTCTTAATGAGGTACAAGTTCAGCTAAGGTTGCTTTGTAGTCTTCTTGTAAAGATGATCTTAGGCCAAGCAGAACGATTGGGAGTTTGGCTACAAAATGTTGTGTTTCGTGGCATTTGATAGCTGTCTTCAAAGTTCGGTGGAATCGCTTTATCATGCCATTTGCCTGTGGATGATAATTCGAAGACCGGTGTCTCTTGATAACCAGAAGTTTTGCAAGTTCGTTGAAAAGAGAAGATTCAAATTGCCTTTCTTGGTCCGTCACACTTTCTTTGGGGATTCCGAACCTTGAAATCCATCCAGAAAGAAAAGCTGTCGCAACTGTTTCGGCGGTGATGTCTGTGAGTGGAATGACTTAAGGCCATCTGTTGAAACGATGGATGCAGGTGAGGGCATATGTGTATCCATCTGAATATGGCAAAGGTCCAACTGTTTGTTGTTCACTTGCCAAATCGTCGTAGTCGATGGGAGATGGCGAGGAAATGGCATTTAATCTTGATAGAGCATCTGCCACAACGTTATCTTTGCCTTTGACATGCCTTATGTCTGTAGTAAACTGTCCGATGTAGCTTAAATGTCTGAGTTGCCGTTTGCTTGATTTCTCAGGTTTTTGTTGAAAAGCGAAAATAAGCGGTTTGTGGTCTGTGTACAGCACAAACTGTCTTCCTTCAATCATGTGTTGAAAATGCTTGATTGTCATATAAGCACTCAAAAGCTCACGGTCATAGGCACTGTATTTGGTTTGTGAAGGTGAAAACTTCTTTGAGAAAAATCCAAGAGGTTGCCAATCATTGGAGACAAACTGTTGGACTACTGCGCCTGCAGCAGTACTGGATGCATCTACCATGATTGACAAAGGAGCATTATCTGGATGTGCGAGTAGTGTTGAATTGGCAAGACCTTCCTTACAAGCTTTAAATGCGTTCTCCAGTTCGGGTGTCCAATGGATAACAGTCTTGTCATTCTTCTTATTGACCCAAGGGTATGCATGGAGAGGAGCTTGGATCTGTGCAGCTTTGGGAATAAAACGTATATAGAAGTTAAGCATGCCCAAAAATCTTCGTAGCTCTTGCACTGTTGACGACTTTTTGTAGGAAATGATGGCATCAACTTAAGATGGCAATGGTTGGATGCCTTCTTCGCTGACAAGGTAGCCCAAGAAACTGACAGATGACGACTCGAATGTGCATTTTGAAGGATTTATTGTAAGCCCATATTCTCGAAAACGTTGGAATAGCAGTTTAAGATGTTCTCGATGCTCTTCAGCTGAGTTTGACGCGATAAGGAAGTCATCTATGTATGGGAAACAGAAATCCAGGCCTCTTGTTACTTCGTGGACAAATCGTTGAAAGGTTTGTGCAGCATTGAACAGTCCATGAGTCATCACCATAAACTCAAATAGCCCAAAAGGAGTTATGATAGCTATTTTTGGGATATCTTCTGGCTCCACAGGGATTTGATTTTATGCACGAGTCAGATCTATGACGCTGAAAACTTTCCTGCCCTTCAGATGATGAGCAAAATCTCCAATAGGAGGTATGGGATAGCGATCTGAGATGGTGTTAGCGTTGAGTCTTCTGTAGTCACCCCATGGTCTCCAGTCACCATTTTTCTTCTTGACCATATGAAGAGGCCTCGCCCAGCTACTCTTTGAAGGCCGACAGATTCCTTGGCTGAGTATATATTCGAGTTCCTGCTTCGCTGTCTTAAATTGTTCAGGGGAGAGTCGTCGGGCCATGGAAAACACAGGAGGTCCCTTTATTTGAATGTGGTGGGTGACCTTGTGCTTGGTCTTAGCCAATAGGTTTGTTTTGGTAATGTCTTCATATTCTTTCAATAAATCGTAAATGAAAGATGACGGATTTACTGTTTGTATATTAGCAGCACTTAGTGATTTTTTTGCACCAAAACCAGATGTTTGAAGGGTAGTTTTTCGATCGATTAGTTTCTTATTTTTGACATCAACCAAAAGATCAAAAAATGACAGGAAATCGGATCCTATGATGGGCTCGGTGACTTGAGCGATGACAAAAGGCCAGCAAAAATTTCTGCGGAGACCGAGGTTTAGTGACATCAATCGTTCTCCATAAGTCGGAATTTCAGTTCCATTCGCTGCATAGAGAATGCGGTTAGTTTGACTGTTGCGTTTGTCTATACTTGAAGGTGGAAGAACTGAAATTGTGGCTCCAGTGTCTATGAGAAAACATCGATTTGAAGATTTCTCATTTACATAAAGGCGACTTATGAAGTCTGTGGACTGGCTAGTCGCTGATTGCTGTCCACAAATTAGTTTCCCGTCTGAAACTTACAAGGTTCTTGGCACTTCCTTGCTTTGTTGCCATATCTACGTTGGTAATAGCAGATATTTGGATCTCTAGCTCTCGATACCTTCTTGAATTGATTTCTCGAACGTGAAGTACTTCGGCTTCTTGAAATTTCAAATTGATCAATTTGCCTTTGAAGAGAAGCAATTTGGTTTTGCAGCTTTGAAATGGCAGAAATGATGGGGGGCGTTGAGACAGAAGCAATGTCTGGACTGGAGTTAACTTCCGAGATTTTATCTGCCATTTCTGCCAATGTTTTAAGGTGTTGGTCGGTACTACATGACAGAATGGACTGTGTAGTGGTCGGCAGTTGCTTCATCCACAAGGTTCTGAGGATGTCATCCGAAATTGTTGGCGATGAAAGCTCCCTCATCTTGGTCATCAGCTGCGTTGGTCGTCTTCCATCCAGATTAATGCCACTGAGTAGGGTCTGAAGTCTTTTCTGTTCGGATTCTTGGAATGCTGACAGAAGACGAGACTTCAGAGACTTGTACTTTTCTGTGGCAGGGGGGCTGGTAACCACATCCCGCACTTCGGTTAGGATATCTGCTTCGAGGTTTATAACCAATGTGTAATACTTCGTGCCTCAAGCTGGAGGAACCACAGGTCAGGGCTTCGTTTCCAGAATGGTGGCACTTTTATCGAGATTTTGGCGATAACTTCTTCTGCAACCTCTTCTTTTTCGTGGGGCATAGTGTTTGGTGTTAGTTGTGGTGTGGGTTAATAATGGCACCTTACCAGGGGGATACCTTCTCAACTGTGTTTTTATGTGAAATGTTAGGAACCTTACCGTTGATCGGGAGAATACCGTGTATGTAATAGTGTTTTTACTCGGGGTCACCAATGTAGAATCCTGTGAGAAAGTTAAAATGAAACGAGATGTGTTGGCTTTAACTTTCAAGTCAGAACTGATTTTTATTTATTTTTGAAACATTATTTATACAATAAAGTTTGTTTATACTCGATAAACAAGTTTGATTATTTAAACAAAATTCAATATCAAATATGTTCGAATACTGAGTTTTTCTTTAACTAAGTTATAATATATAAATTATTATTTTAATTTTGATTACCACATATCTATAAAACTAAATTTATTCGAAGTCGATATGAAAACGTAAGTACACATGGCTACATCTCTCTAAGAACCTATAATTTAAGTTCTAGAGGCCTTGAAAATTTGATAAATATCAAAATTGTCAATTTTTCAAATCGGACCGAATACAATAGCATCCTTTGGGAAGTTAATAGTTCGATATTTTGAGTAGATAGTCAATATGCCCTTAATCTAGTGTTTAGATTTAGAACAATGTTTGAAATCGGGCATTTGGACACCATCTATGGCTACTGTCATTTCGACTAGCAAGTGCTGCTATTTTGTCGAAGTTTTGCAATAAATTCGATATTATTTAAATTAAAAACAGTTTTTAAAATCATCTTCTAAAGTATATAAATGGTTAAAGTCAAAATGTGTAATTTTGACTCAAATGCCTTGAGTCAAAACATTAGATTTCTGATATTTTTACAGAAACTATTATGTTTTTAATATTTTTCAAATCCTCTGGCCGCCTTATAATAATTGTTTTAAAAAATTACTCTCATTCTCGTCATTTTCCTTTCTCGTCATCTTTCATTTTCTTTTTTCGAAATAAATATAAAAACTTTATTGTGGCCATGACATAACCATTTAAGAAAAATACAAGAAAACACAGAGCTTTTATAACATTAAGTCGGCCCCAAAGTACCCATAAAACATTTTGCCCAACTTCTATGCCTCCTACGAGTATACATATATATGTATGTATATGTATGTACAGAAATATAAATACAACACGTTCGATTTCGATTTAAAATTACTTTGTATAACTAAGAGTACTATGGAGGGTTGGTTATTATAGGTATAGAGGTATATAGACGACTCGTAGAACTTGAACTCATTGAAACTTATGCTCTGTGTCTCTCAAACGATATCACTTGAAGTGAACAGCTTGTGTCGAAAACGTCTTATGATGCCTTTTGAACTTACTGTTCTGTAGGACTGACAATAAAAATAAATATTTCTTTCATTTCCTGCCTCCGGACTATCGAGCGGACGGACGACGACAAAACAACGACAAATAGGATTGGGATCGGGATAGGCACAGGGATATACGGAATACCCTTACCCTTAAAGAACACGCCATCAGGAAGACAGGAGCTTCTCTATGTTGTCTTCGTCATTGCCATCTACATCGAAATCCAAATTCACGTCCGTCGTCCGTTGTCGTCATCGTGTAGGTCGTCTCTCTGTCTCTTCGTAAATGGTGACCTTCCGAAAACGCACAGGACTTCAGTTTCAGTTTTTAAGTGTTTTGTTGATAATATTTTCGAGAAAGAGTCGTTTTGAAGTAGTAGCAGAGTAGAAGTAGTTGTTGTTGTTGTTGGTTTGTGCACAAAGTATATACCAAAAATTAAACCCTTTCTTTATGGAAATTATACTTGAGAAATATTTGTTTAGGGTTATACGGGAGAAGGAAGGTTGTTGGCCCTGACCCACTTTGTCCGGTGTGACGGGGGTGGTGTGTTGAGCAGTGGGAAGGGTTATAACCTTTATTCTATACCATAACCCAAGTCGGTAGCAGATGTTTTGCAAACAATTAAATTTAATAGGGGTAACACCAAATATTATTCAATTGCTCTGTCCGCACGCCTGAACGTTATGCATTTGACTCTGTTCCATATAACGGTCTACGAGTATATCTGTTTCCCACCGAGAATTGCGACTGGGTCTTTGGGTCTGACGGGTGTGATTTCCATGGCAAAGAGATGATTTTCTTTGAGGAAATTAAAGAACTGGAAATTGTATTAACTATGTACATATGTCTATACATATTTTGGTAAGAAATAAGTTTAAAAAAAAAAATGGTTCCTACGTAAAAATGTTAAAATGTTTATCGAAAAATGTCTCTAATTGAATGATGCTCCAATGAAGTGTGAAAATTATTCTCGATTGTTTTTTTTTGTGTTCCTTTTCTTTTCTTTTTGTTTTGTAATTTGTATTTTATTGAAGGAGTGTGGTCCTTTGAATTAAAAAGCTTGATCTTGATCCTTCTTAAAGTCTTTTTTTTAAGAACCACAATATTAACTGATGGGCTGGTAAGATGTGGAAAAATGTTGTTTAGTGAGAATTTTTTTTAATTGAATTTCCTTTAAAAAAGCTTCAACCCTATTTTAAGGATAAGGTTTGGTACGATTTCTAAATGTACAATTGAATTCATTCTTTGTTTCATTTAAAAAAGATTTTTGAAATGAATAAACCCTAGTGCTTTGATTTCTGTAAGTTAATAATTTAAAATCATTGCATTTCTTAGCCGATATAATTGAACTTCATTTATATAAGTTCAAACTTACACTTGCATAATTTGGCAAAAGGTTGAATTCCATGTTTTAAACAAATAACAATACGTCAAATATAATTCCTTGGTAAATTTTGAGCCAAACTGATTCATGTCTTCTATATCTTTGAATCTATTGCATAAAACAATAATTTTTATTCTTTTGTTTTAAGGATTTTGAAACCGATTCATCATTTTTATTATTGCTCAGAAATAAGACACAGGATTATCCATTTTGCGGTTTCAAAAGTAAACGCAAATAAAATACAAATAAAACATTTTTGCTCATCGCATTTCTTTTAAAATTCCTGAGGGAAGTTATTGCAATCGACGGGATTTGTCGAATTAAAAATTTTTTCAATAAAAATGAAAACCACAGCTACCTTATTGTGATTCAGGGATTTATGCAGATGACACCTGCATACCCTCTTCGCATGAGTTTGGTCTCAATATTGAGACCAATCTTCAAAATGCACTTCATATTTTAAAGAGATATTATCACAAATGGAAAATTAAATTAAATGCTGGAAAGAGAAAAAGAAAGCGATTAATTCCCAGTAATGAGCTGGAAGTCAATGGTGCTACTATAAAATGGGAGTCCAATGTGCATTATCTAGGAATAAACCTTGACAAGCGGCTTATCTTTAAAGAACATATCAGTAAAATAATTAAAAAAGTTAATATTGCAATTAAAATGTTGTACCCGCTTATAAATAGAAAATCGCATTTAAGTGCTGAAAATAAGATAATTATACGAAAAAAGCTGTGTTTCAAGCAATGTTGTTGTATGGATGTCAGGTGTGGGTAATTGCGCAATATCCCATATTACAAAACTCCAAGTTTGTCGAAACAAAACTTTAAAAATGATGCTTAATCTACCCTGGCATTATTCAACTAATGATCTTCATAATCAAACAGGCGTTGAATTGATTTGCACAAGAATT
Source organism: Eupeodes corollae (assembly GCF_945859685.1). NCBI lineage: Eukaryota > Metazoa > Arthropoda > Insecta > Diptera > Syrphidae > Eupeodes > Eupeodes corollae. The sequence continues at coordinate 48,099,339 of NC_079147.1, forward strand.
CGAAAATTAACTGATAATTTCTTAATGAACTGTGATATTTCTTACAACCCTTTGGTGGTGCAATTAAACACTTAAAAATGAATTTATTTAATTTTGTTATTTATTACTTTGTTGCCGTAAATTTTACCATAGCAAGTTTCACCTCCCTTGTTGCTAACTACTCTTAATGAGTTCTTACTGCGGCCGCAAAATTCTGGAAGAGTTTAGTAGGAACCTGGACCATCAGCCAGTGACCTGCTCTTCTAGCATTTTGGAAAGCAAAATTTAACAGGTCCTACCAAAGTGTGCGAAAGGATTCCACACCAACGAATTGTGCGACGCGACGGTTGGCCCACATATTGGATAAACAATATCGTCAAGGCATGAAGACGATACCCATGCCCAACAATGTGTGTAGAAAAGTCACACCAACTTTAACGTAGTATGGCCGAGGGCCCACCATAAAGTACATAATTATTAAAGATAGAAAAATCACTCAAAGAATATCTTAATAACTTTTATTTTAATTATAGGCATGGCTACCGACTTCCTTTAACACCACATAAGTAGTCTTTCCTCAACTAAAAACTAGCGCGTGTAAATACTCGGTAATGCGAGGAATTCCACATGATTTTTCCAGAAAGTCTTGGCTGGAATGGGTTGGAAAGTGAAGAGCTGAACTCACTCATTGAGCTACTGGGTGATCGTATCACCTTTTAAAGAGATCTCGTGCGATGAAAGATATCTGGCTTCTCGGTCGCACACCCCAATCTTATGGATGGAGGAAGTTGCGGGACCGAGACAGATCGATCACCACGCAAAAGATCCGAGAGGATTGCCTAAGGGCAGGTAGCCGGAAGGGTCAAGCTCGCCATGATGGTGGCCACTTTTTGGGTTGCGGATTGTTTTTTTAAAAAGACCTACATTTTGTTCGACTGTGGAGAAAAGTTTTCTTTGCGGAAGGACTACGATAGCTGTGGTGGAAGTAGAAAAGTTAAGTATAGTGTTTTCTTTGTTTTTTGAAAGATATTGTTTTTTTTTGTCCTTTTGACCTTCGCGTCAAAAGTCCGTTTTTTTTTGTTCCCGGTACTACGGGAAGTGTTTAACCGTTTTCGAAAATTTTCTTGAAGTGATTTTTCTTGGTTTCTCTTTTTTTTTTGTTTTCCAATTTTGGTTATCGATTAATAATCTTTCTTTTGTTTGTAATACATTAATTGAGAATTGACCTTCTGTCAATCTCCATAATTCAATTTGTATCTTTTCCTTTTTTTTGTTATAAAAGATCCTGGTTTTAATCCCGGCTTCAGACAAGGTTTTCCAGGCAAATAAATACAACTTAAATTTCCCATCCGGAAAACAAAACCTTTCTTGTATTTCATTCTTTGTTTGAAGACTAATTTTTCAGCTTCTGGTTTTGGTAAACTTCCAGTAAAAGGTTTCCTGGCGCCTACTTTAAACAATACGACTTGGAGAAATTCACCTCGTCATACTTCGATATCATATTGATATCAATTTTATTAATCACCTCGATTAATAAAATATTCAATAATCGAAACCCCCCCTTAAGCTGAGCTACCGTGCTGGCAATACTTTTATTGCTACCTGTGGTGAATTCTTTCACCTGTTTGTCATATCGACTGACGTTTCTCGTTAAGTGTCATAATAACTCTCGCGGCACATCGGCGGTGTGCAACTTCGATCTTGTTTAATTTTAAATCATTTGAAACAAAAGGAAGTTAATTCGCATCATCAACAATATTGGATTCGGAAATCCAAAACAATCAGAATTATATTCAGTCCGTCGGGTCGTTATTACGGTGAAAAATTTCACTACAACTTACTATTTATTGTTTATTATTTATTATTTGTTATTTATTATTTATTATTTATTATTTATTATTTATTATTTATTATTTATTATTTATTATTTATTATTTACTATTTACTATTACTATTTATAATTTATTATGTGTTATTTATTATTATTTTTAAAATATCTATCTAAAAAAAATTAACAAAAATTGATTCGATTTAAATGTCTTTTCAAAACTTTGAGTTATTGGCTTTCAACTTATTTTATCTTTAAATTTTTTTTTGAAAAATCGAATTGACAGTTGTTCTAACATAAACAATCTAGATCTTTGATATTCGATATTCGAAAACAATTTTCTAGCAATTTTAGTAGCATTTCTTAAATTTTTAAAAATTGGATGAATACAATTATTTTGAGAGATATCAAGATCCGAACATCAATATTTACCAAATTTGCGTCCTATTTTCCGAAGATTTTATTTTTTTATGAAAAAAATTATTGTTGGATTTAAAAAGAACTACTGAATATCGAAAACAATATTTTCTGTGAAATAGGAAAAAGTTTGAAGACAATAATTTTTAATTTTTAAAAAAGCTATTTGAGTCAAAATTAAATTTTTACCAAGTTTGTAACAACTGATTTTTGACTCAAATATCTTTTCAAAAATTTAAGATTATGGCTTCCAACTAATGTTAACGTACAAATAATATTGTTTTCAACATTTAGACAATTTTTATAAAAATCCAACTGTTCCTTTTTTTCATAAGAAAATAAATTTAAAAAAATGGTACGGTTCTCGATATCTCGTGAATAAAGATATTCACTTCAAATTAAATTCATTCATCCAAATTGTATTTGTTTATATAAGAAATAAAAGCTTTTAAGAAATGCTGATAAAATTGGTAAAAATAGGTTTTAAAATAAAAATCTTGTTAACAAAATAGATTTTGAAATCAAACTATTTCATCAAATGCAAAATATTTTTGGAAATTTCAAATCATTTAGAATAATTGAACTGACTACTTTTTTAGAAAACACGAAAACCTACAAACTTTTAAGCAAGACAAATAGACAGTAGGGACGGGAAATTATCAGTGTGGGTTGCATCCCAGCCCCTATTTCTGTAATAATTTGGCACTATTTTACTTTATTCAAGTGCAATACAACCTACTGCTGAAAATTTATTTTGAAAAACGCCAATTTTTTTAAAAGTAGGCCTTATTTCGAAGTCGACAAAAGTAGGTCCTGCGATTCCGTCCGGTCTGTTTTGTCTGTCTGACGACGCTCCTACATCCTTAACCATTGCGTCGATTAAGTTCAAAATTAGAAGTTAAGGTTTTGATCAGATTTGCGATAGGCGTTTTTTTCATTTTTTTAAGATCAAAATAAAATCTTTTGTTCAAAGAAACGAAAATTCGATTTATCTCAAAAACAAACCGATAGACTTTTTTTTAAAAGTTTTTCTAACATTTTATTTTTTAAAGTGGCTTCTTTAAGAACAAAGTTGAAAAATTTTATAGATAGATATTGAATTTTAAAAAAAAACCGCTTTAACGATTTTCGAATTTTTTTTTATACGATTTTGTATACGATAAAATAAGTTGAATTTCAGTATCTGTTATCTGTGAAAATCACCCACTCAATTTTTTTAAAATTTCCTTTTTGAATCTTTCCGTTTAATTATAATATGACAAAATTTATTTGAATTCGACATGGCTACAGGTTCTTCTGATATAGATGGACGACAAAAAATGTTATCACGAACGTACCGATATACGGATGTACTAGCGAACGTACACACAGAGACATCTTTTTTAAAGTCATGGATTTAGATGCTAGGGACCTTGAAACGGCTAGAAATGTCAACATTTTCAATCCAACCAATAGGAGCGATTACAATAACTTCATATGGAAAGTCCTGACATTTTCTAAACTAAAATTTACAGTAGAATACTTAAAAGTAAGCCAGTAAAGAAATTAATTCACATCTTCATCCCTATGTCCCTTTTCAGTTTTCCTAAATTGCCCTTTATTTGTAAAATCGAACAACTATTTAATAAGAACTTAATAGATATCACTGCACTACAGCATAGGACATACATTATTAATTATTACCATAATATTTACATTAAATCAGAGACAAACTGAAAATACACACAAAGCCATACACTGTAATTTCGAATGGATAAAACTCCCCCTAAATTACACATCATATAATATAATCTATCGAGGGGTTGGTGTATGCATGAAAAATGCATGTATAGTCGTTGCTGTTCAAATACGAGCATACACATAGAGGTAAATGCTGTTCAATATTTGATTAAGAAAATATTGCTAGCCAAGGCAATTGAGTTATCAATTTTCTCACGAATTTTCAATCAACTTAACTTCAACACTCCTCAAACAAAAGGGGAGGCACGATGATAATGGGAAACTAAATGGGAATAAGAATGGTTCGCTTGACCTAGCCTATATAGCACTGGGACTGGCACTGGAACTGGCAGTCCTGTCAACACGTAAGATCGTTAGCATTTCTCTTAATTCATTTCAACGCACATTTATTCCCAACATGAACCACACATATTCTTATTCCCATACATTAAACTCACACTGTTACAAGAACTAGCGGTGGCGGTGGAAGTGCACAGCACAGTGGGCAAAATCTGACATTTGTGCGCCGAAACTATATTTGTTTCGAAAAAATAGGTGGGATTTTTGTGTAGAAAAGAATGTACCAGAAAAATGGAACTTTAAGGACCCTATAAAGTTTACCTGTAAAACCGACAAGTTCGTTGATAGTTGTTGAAATTGAAAATTAAATATACTTGTTTTGTTCGTTTATAACAGTTTGCTATATAACTTGAATTATTTATATTTTAATTTCTAACGAAAAATAAAGATTCGAGATTCTTATCTTTCAACATCTTAAACACAAAGGACGTATTTTTCATCACTAGTAACTCGAAAAGTGTTCTTTTCAAAATCAATCCTAAGCTAGGTTACAAAATCGTAACAAAAGCGTTATACGATTATCTCGTCGAGCAGCTTGACTCATACTTACTTACTTAAGCTGGTGCTACAGTCCGGGTCGGACCTGGGCCTCAACCAACATGCGTCTGCAGCCAGCTGGGTCCCTAGCTAGCTGTCTCCAGTTTCGCATGCCAAGTTAATAGAAGTCCTCTCCCACCTGGGTGCGCCACCTGAGTCGCGGTCGTCCTCTACTGCGCCGTCCCTCGGGATTGGATTCGAAGACCTTCCGGGCTGGAGCGTTGATGTCCGTTCGCTCTACATGACCTAGCCATCTAAGCCGTTGGACTTTAATTCTGCTAACTAGGCCAGTGTCGCTGTACAGCCCGTACAGTTCGTCGTTATATCTTCTTCTCCATTCTCCATCTATGCGTACGGGACCAAAAATCACCCGAAGAATTTTTCTCTCAAAGCATCCTACGACGCTCTCATCTTTCTTTGACAGGGTCCAGGCCTCAGCGCCATAAATGAGAACTTATAGATGGTGATTTTAGATGATCGAGAGAGGACTTTAGTTCTCAATTGCCTTCTACCTAAGTCCAAAGAAGCAGCGATTTGCAAAAGTTATTCTCGTTTGATTTCAGCGCTTGTGTCCTTATCTGTGTTTTTAGCGGTGCTTAGTTAGACAAATTCCTCAACTAGCTCAAAGTTATAGCTGTCCACAGTTACGTTTTGACCAAGACGTCGTTGTTTAATATCCTGGATGGATCTTTGGAAGATTGTGCCTCGAGTGCTGACGGTTGAGTTTTGCACAATTCTTTCCAGAACGATATTGAAGAAGTCGCATGACAGTGCATCGCCTTGTCTAAAACCTTTTTTGACATCAAATGCATCGGTAAGATCTTTTCCGACCTTGATAGAGCAGCGTGCATTCTCCATCGTCATTCTGCACAAACGGATAAGTTTGACAGGGATGCCAAAACTAGACATTGCTCGGTAGAGCTCTTTCCTATAGATGCTGTCATTCGCGGCTTTAAAATCGATAAAGAGATGGTGGGTATCGATTTGAAGTTCCTCGGTTTTTTCCAAGATGTCCCCAAGTGTGGGTATAACTTTTCTGGTCTGAAGCCACACTGATAAGGACCAATCAGGTTGTTGACGAACGGCTTCAGACGTTCACATCGGGCACACTATGCTGAGATTCAACTCATCGGTTCGGCAGCGATGCCGTCAGCTCCAGCAGCTTTGTTTGACTTAAGTTTAGATATCTTCACTTCGTCAAGGTCGGGTGGGCGGAATTGTTGATCTGCGTCGCCGAGGTTGAGTGGTTCTATCTTCTTTGCAGCGGAATTCGGTTCGTCATCGCCGTTATATAATTTGGAGAAGTGATCTTTCCATATTCTCAGCATCGACTGCGGTTTTACTACGATGTTTCCCTGATCGTCTTTACAGGCTCCGGTTCGTGGCTGGTACCCTTGGGAAGTTTTTTGTACCTTTTGGTAAAATTTACGAACCTCATTCCTGTTGTGACATCCCTCTATCTCCTCGATCGCGCGCTTCTCAAGCCCTCTTTTTTTCCATCTAAGAAGCTGGTACCCTTGGTACCCCTATCTCCTCTTCTGTTCGTAGAGCTCGCGAGCAGCTCTAGTCCTTTTGTGCAGAACCGTTTTGTATGCCTCTTGTTTCGCTGCATTCGTCGTCAAACCAGGGGTTTCGCTGTGGTGGCCTCTCTGATAGCTGGAAGGCAATGTTGCCACTTGTTTTTAAATGCTTAAATCAGGCAGCATAGGACTCCTTAAGAGGTTATTAGAGACTCGATCGGAAAAGGACATGGCAGTCTCTTGCGATTGTTGCCGTCTAACGTTGAATATTCTCACAGTACTTCCTTGTTTTGGCTTGGATCGGAATATCCGTTGACGTACCTTGGCTACAACGAGGTAGTGGTCCGAGTCAATGTTGGCATCTCGGAATGTTCGGATATCCTGTAACTGGAGAAGTGTCGTGTTTCGATCGCAATGTGGTCAATCTGGTTGACGGTTGACGGATTGATCAGGAGATTTCCATGTCCCCTTGTGGATATTAAGATGCGTGAACTGCGTACTAGCTACCAGAACGTCTCGCCAGCAGCGAAATCGATCAACCTGAATCCGTTGTCGTAGGTAGTGTCGTGCAGGCTGTATCTCCCGATTATGCCACCAAAGATGTCTTCTCTTCCTAGCTTGGCAATAAAATCTCCTAAGACAATTTTAATGTCATAGCCAGGGCACTGCTCATATGTCTTGTCCAAGAGCTCGAAAAATATGTCTTTGGTGTCTTCATCTTTCTCTTCTGTTGGGGCATGCGCGCATATTAGGCTTATGTTAGCAAATTTAGCCTTGATGCGGATTGTCGTGATGCGCTGGCTCACACTGTTGAAACTCAAGACTTTTTGCCTGAGTCTAGTTCCAACAACAAATCCACACCCAAATAGACGATGTCTTTGTTCTCAGTAGCAGTCGCTGTAGTATATATCGCAGTCTTTTAGTTTGCGTTTGCCCGGTCCATCCCATCGCACTTTTTGGATGGTGGTAATATCTGCCTTGAAGCAGTTCAGGGCTTCCGCTAATTGTTCGGCTGCACGTGGTCTGTTAAGGGACCTAACATTCCACGTTCATATCCGAAGTTCGTTGTCCTTATTTCGTTTGCGTGGGTTGTCAACAGTGAATCCGTCCGTATCAGAGGCTTGTTGGTGCTTCGCAACTGAAGCTTGACTCATAAGCTTTTTAAATTCGATATAAAATATAAGATATAGGATAAGATTATTGTTCCTATCAAATTTTCTCTTTTAAATATGTTAGGGCTTTACTTAATATTTTTATTTTTATTTTAGCTCACTCTGTTCTTTTATTTTTCACTTGAATCCTTGCTTCGAAAATCGTGTTCTTATCTCTATTAGGCCTTTCGAAGGCCTTCGTTCGAAGATGATTTTTTGAACGTACATACATAGCAGTTGTACCACCTATTTTCTAAGGATCCATTTAAGGGTAACCGGTGGTGCATAACAAGAAATACAACATCGAAAAAGTAAAGACGACTTTAAGAATAGATAGTTTCAACACTATAGGAGACTTTCAATCTCTCAAGAGATGCCTTAAATTTTATTCTGCACCTACTACAAGTAGACCTTCACATTATATATATTTAGTATCGTGCAGCCTGCTAAGGTTTAAAGAATCACACTTTTGGTTTTACTGCCTCTATGGGTATTGCAACACTAACTAATTGATTCCAGCGTATATTTTAGTGACAAAAACCAACTTCTTCACCCCTGCCTTGAACCTCAGTGCATGTTTACGATAGCCTTTGTAAACCATTTTTACTGACGGTTCAAAGAAAACATTGAGTCGTTAATTTTGTCCGAGTTCCTTAAACTATCAGACAAGCATGCAAAATATTTAAATCGAAACTAAAACAGAAACACGGCTATCTGCATCTGAAAGCCAGGCCACTGACCATCAATTTGACTACAATATCCTATATACAGGTCCAGCAATGTCGGAACTAAGCCTAAAGATCAACCTCCGCTTTACTTTTATTTAAGTTTCAGTTCATAGTAGGATAAATGGAATGGTCTGGCTCGGTAAGGGTAGCCTTTTCATAGTTTACTTTAGAAAAGAGTAAATATTGCTATGGTAGATATGAATTAGAAAATTATTTTAATTTTAATGAAAGAATCCAGCCACCGGTAGGACAGTCTAAAGGACTGTACATTGTCCAGAAAGATATTACCTACCTAACCTATTACAATAACCATTCTATCGCTGTGACTAGTGCAGACGCAGGCATGTTATGCCAGGGTCACAGTTATATGTACTGGGCACTGGAAATAGGAGCACAAAGTTGGTCATAACACACAATATTCATTGTAGTTGTTGGGGAGACCACATTCTATTTCACTTCTTCTGTAAAGTTCTTGCGTTTTTTTTTTCTCGATCGTGATGAACTTTCCGAAATGAAAATCAAAGACCTAGTTTTTGAGAAATGCTAAAATTGGTGCGAAAATCTGGTGAACAAAAATAGATTTTGAAATCAAACTATTTCAATAAATGGAAATATTTTTAAATTGTTAATAATAATTTCAACCGACAACTTTTTTAACCCAACACGAAAACCTACAAACTTTTAAACTAGACAAATCGACAGACGTTATCAGTGGGTGTGGCATCCCAGCCTCTTTTTTATTTTCTATGAAAACAGTAATTTCTTTAAAATTTTCGAAAGAGGAGCCTTTGGAGTTATTTATTTTTTCTTTGATCTAATAATTGTAATTTTTTAAGCTCTTTGTTTTCAACTTTTTGAAAACAAGAAAACGACTTGAACTGTTATCTATTTGTTTAAGATTAAGTAACATCGAAACTTTTTTATAACCACATCTGAACAAAATTGAATATTTTGAACTACTGAAACTTTAACATTTATTTTTAATAATTATAAAATAAGTCCACCTTGTAATTTTATCGTGTTAGGGATGGAAGAAGTTGGGATTGTCAAAAATAAATGATTTATATCAATATCTTAAATCGAACTTTAATCAAAGCATAATTTTTATTTAAGTTAATTTTTGTTTAATATCGTAAAATGTTTAGAAAACAAGGTGGCAACTATTTTTTATTTGTGTCAGAACGTAAAATTAACATGGTTTTGATTTCTTTAATTTCTTATTTAATTGAAAATATTTTTAAAATTTCACTAAATTTCATCTAGAATCAAAAAAGTTACATCCTACTTTCGCCACGCTCAGCCCTTATTCAGGCCCACTGTGCGGTGCGATGTGGCGGTTCGGTTGGGTTGCGACAAGAGTTAAAGCATATCAACTTCTGAGATCTGATGAAAGAGAGCCTAATGTCCAACTTTTGTGTTGGAATACGTATAAAGTCGATGTGAATGTGGAACAAAAGTTAAATTATTGGCCATAAACCACTGTCAACTTTGGATATGGTGAAGTTGCATGATGTCTGTGAAACTTCCTCCGGACATAGATTAAACTTCATATAGATTTATATTTGTTTAGAGAGAAGCTTTAGTAATACGTTTATGACCGACGACCGACTGTATAAATGTCCTGATTTTCGTCGTCCTTTATACACCTATATAGAACTTGCAACAACTACACTAGACTTTCAATGGAACACCACAAACTTGTAAACACATTTTAATGTGAAAATAATTGGCAATGTCACGCGATACACCTTTGGTGGCTAACAGAGGGAGAGAATATGATAGATTGGGGGTTGGACAGCAGGCGGAAGGACGAAGGACGAAATTTTAAGTGAGAAGTTGGGCGTTCTACTGATGGCAATGTGCTGTGGGGTGCGGTGATGTGGGATGTGGTGCGTTGTGGTCCGTCTTGCTTTTGGTTTGAGATAAACTTTATAATGCTAGGTAATGATGATGTTGCAACTTTTTGTGGAAATTCCATTGATGGGCTTACCAACGTTTTCAAAAGTTTCTTCAAGACTCTTGAAATGAAAGTGATGTGATGGGTATATATGCGGCTTCGTGGTAAAGGTAGGTACGGCATGTGATGTGTTTTAGTCTTGGTCTTGGTGACAACACCCGCACACCGCCCACACGTGTTCAAATTAAAAAGTTCATCTTCTAATGGACTCTCTAAGTAATTACCTACTGTTGCTTTGTGTATCTTTTATGCGATGGACAGTTATTTTATTTTAAGTGGTTTTATAGTGAATTGAAGTGATTTTTCTTAGATTACCTACCCATCTACAAAATTTATACAGAAGACGCCTACACCTGAAACCACATGGGGGGTTAACAACTCAAAAAGTTTGATATACCTGCTTGGGGACACAGAGTATATTACAAGTCCTTAGAGAATTTACTTTGATTGTTTTTATGTTGAAGTGTCGTTTTAAAAACATTAATTTTTGCTTCATTTGAAATTTGAACTGTAACTACGCAAATCTTATGTTCCTGAAAAGCCTAGTTTTTCCTGAGTGATTTTTTTAAGTTTAATAAAAATTGAAAACAAATTTTTACAGTCCTTCAGGATAGGCGTTTTTAAGTGAATTTCGCGTTTGATAAAATAAGTTTGTTTTCAATGCGTACTTTCTGCCCCAGTTAAAGTTTAGTTATTTTATAAAATTTTGACCAGGTTCCCAAAACGTTATTATTTGATGCATATAATTGTTTGAGACGTATAGGACTTACACACTTAATTACTTAAAATGACGCTACAGTCCGGAACGGACTAGGGAATCGATCAACATGCGTTTTCAGCCAGTTCGGTCTCTAGTTAGCTGTCTCCAGTTTTGCACACCAAGTTGGGTGGTGTCCTCTCCCATCTCACGAGCCAAATAAATTTCGGTCTTCATCTATTGCACCGTCTCTCAGCATTTTATTCGAAGACTTTTGGGCTGAAACATTGATGGTGATTTTAGATGCTCTAAAGAGGACTTTACTACTCAATTGCCTTCTAAGTAATTTTTGATGACAGCATAATACTTGGTCTTGCTCTTATTTACCACTAAAACCATCTTCTTCTCTTCCGTCGCAATGCTCAAAACCGCTCCACTCACTATTTGATCGTCCAATTGTGTCAATATCATCTGCGTATCCGAGTAATTGGATGGACCTTTGGAAGATTGTGCCTTTAGTGTTGACGTTTGAGTTAAGCACAAGACTTTCCAGAACGATGTTGAAAAAGTCCCATGACAGTGCATTGCCTTGTTTAAAACCTTTTTTGACATCAAATGCATCGGTGGGATTTTTTTCCGACCTTACACTTACATTACGGATAAGTTTGACAGGGATGCCAAAACCAGAAATTGCTCTATAAAGCTCTTTAAAATCGATAAAAAGATGGAGGGTGTTGATTTGAAATTCCTGGGTTTTTTCTAAGATTTGCTGTAATGTGAATAGTTGGTCAATGGTGTATTTTCCTGATCTGAAGCCACATCGATATGAGCCTATCAGGGTGTTGACGCATGGCCTTAGACGTTCACATAATACGGCTGAGTCAGAGGGTTCCTTTTTTGTGTATTAGGCGAACTATTCCACTCACCGGGCGAGTACTCTTCCGAATATATTTTGCAGATGGTTTAGTGTATACTCCGTAACAAGTCATCACCTACTTAATTGAATAATTCGGCAGCGATGCCGTCAGCTCCAGCAGCTTTGTTGGACTTCAGTTTCAATATAGCTTTCTCAAGTTCGCTGAAGTAGGGTGGGCGGAATTGTTCTGCAGCATCTAGGTTGAGTGGTTCTATATCCCTCACCGTGGATATCGATTCGTCATCAGCGTCATATAATTGGAAGAAGTGTTCTTGAAATATTCTCAGCATGTTTTGCTATTCAACGAGGATGCTCTCCTAATCGTCTTTATAGGCTTCGGTTCATGTCTGGTACCTTTGAAAAGTTTCCTATCTCTTCGATCGCGCGTTTCTCATGCTTCTTTTTTTCCATCTAAGAAGCTGGTGCTCCTCTTTACTCACTCTTCTACTCTTAGAGCTCAACTTTTCAATTTTGCTTGGGAACAAATCGGTCAATTGTTATTTCTAAAATACATTTGAATTTGTCATTTAAAATATTGAAACCAGGTTGAATCTTAAATATCAAGCAACGAGAAAGAAGTTAGGTTAGTAGCTGGCAATCAAATTATACTAATTCTATAGTTTTTGATGACCTTGATATGAATTCGACTTCAAAACAAATCATATCGATAATTGACGAAAAACCAATATATTAGTCTTTTTGAGGATATGTAATGTATACATTCATAAAGCAGTTTTTTTTTTGTTAATACAATTCTTTAAATTCAAATATTTAAAGTATTTGTATATTATTATTAGTTGCAACTTTCACCTGCCCTTTATAAATCTTTAAATAATGCTGAAGGATGTTAAAACGGTTAATAACATTAAGATTTTCAAACAATTGAATGGAAACAAATAAAAAAATTATGAAAAGTCGTTATGCAGAGTTTGACAAAATAAGGCTTTATTCTTTGTGAATAATGATAAAGAATCCATCAAGCCATCTTGGTTATGTGGTTCTTCTATTTTACTTTGTTAAAAGCTTTTTTTAATTTATTAAGTTGCATCAATTCTAAGTTATAAATTGTTATAGATTTTTATTGCAGGGAATCCAGACTTATACCCGAACAAAAACCTGCTTGGCAACTCTCTACCTTGCACCTTGTCACTTTATGTAAGCGGCAACGGCTCGGTTCAAAGCTCGCCAACCTTTATCTCATCAGGTTGCCATTGTTGACTTCGACAAGGTCACTCGAAGTATAAATGGAAGCTGATGGAGCTAAGAATTCTGGAAGAATTCAATGATGCAATCATCACGAGTAGGCCACTTCGGAAACGTAACAGATGTTCACGGATTAAAAACAATAACATAAGAGGATGATCCGATTCTCCAATAGTTTGAGGAGGTACAGAACCGTAACCGGCCAATATTTAAACTCCTGATCAAAGATTCAATCTTGCAAAAGACTTTGTCAGATTGAGAGATGCATCGAATCTTCCAAAAACCGATCTGCTTAGCCAATAATGGGAATTGTAAATAGAAATGGGAAAAAACAATTTATATTCTTCGTAAGGTAGACTTTAAGACGTGCATCGGGAGAAACCGATGTAAACTAAGCTTACTGATAAATCAAAGAAAACAGGATATTGCAGTGGTTAAACTTGTTGAGGAACATTAAATTAATTAAAAGTAATTTTCAACAAATTTAAGCCACTACTGCCAACCTGGTCTACTTGATAAACTATAGACATGAAATACGTAGACATAACTCAGAAATTCTGGGTATAAGGAGGTACGCGCAGGTTTTAGAGAAATACATATGGATTAATGTAATCAAAATACTCTGTCTACACTTCAACAAAACTTTTTAACACCATCTTTCCTGACAGAAACACATGAAAAGACAATGTTTGACACATGGATGAGTCGCCAATATTTATATTATACTGACAACTTGAAAACATATGATGGTTCAGAAGTAGTTTTAGACTTCCATCTTCTAGAATTCCATCAGCGTTAGCAAAGAATTAATCCTTCACGTTACGTTGGTTCAAAGAAATAAATATAAAGTCACAAGATCTGGGTTTAGAATTGTCAACACCTTTCTTACCTTTTCAACCTTTCTTCTTGTTCAAGAGTTAATTTGTGCATTCTGAGAATAAGTGAAGTTTTAACGTGTCAACTGTAAAAATATTTGTCGGAAGTGTATCGGAATCCCGCTTTTTAAAATCCCGTTTTTTATCAGTATAAGCAACGGGATTAAAAAACGCGGGATCGTGGTTATACAAAGCAGGATTATAAAAAAAATTGATTTTAAGTAACGGGAATATAAAAACCGGGATATCAAACCCAACCCAAAGATGTCAGCTTCAAATGTGGCAGTGGCAAAAAAAAACTATTTAACATGAAACCTCTTGCGATTTAAGATCCAACTACAGTCTTTTCCAGTGCCAATACAGTTGAATGAACAATGTTTCTGTTATTCTTTTTATATGGATATATAAAACAGGGGTGGAATCGGCTAAGGTGATTATTGATAAAAAAGGCGAATCTTCCTCACCCTCGAATTATCGACCGATTGCACGAAAACGATGATTAATTCTCAGCTCACAAATTTTTTTCTCGCATATTAAAAGCTTTCTAATAACTGACAGCACAGTTTTCGCAGCAATAGGTCTACTTTTGATCTTAAAATTCATCCCACCAAATAAGCCGAAGAACAGTGGAGCAAATTTGTACATTGTTTTGGAGAAGGTAAGATTATTGTACTTGATATTTCTAAAGCATTTGTTAAGGTTTGTTTCCACGAAAACACCTCTCCTTATACAGACGGCAGTGGATGAATTGCCGATATGGAATCAAAGGTGGCGTCTGCAGTTCCAGTAAAGTTGAACTACTTAGTGAACACCTTATAGGGCTTCTACGACATATTCGGAGCCCAGGCCTGTAAGGACCGGTTCATCCGGCTCCCCGTCCTTGGAGTTATACTTAGGATCTGGCCCTCTAGGTTGGGGGTTGTGCCGTCGGGGTGACTTCCTGGCCACGTACAACAACGAACATTGGATCTGTACGTAGAATGTTAAGTCCCTTTCCAGACCACGTGCAGCCGAACAATTAGCGGAAGCCCTAAACTGCTGCAAGGCAGATATTACCGCCATCCAAGAAGTGCGATGGAATGGACCGGGCAAACGCAAACTAAAAGACTGCGATATCTACTACGGCGACTGCTACCGAGAACAAAGACAGCGTCTATTTAGGTGTGGATTTGTTGTTGGAACTAGACTTAGGCAAAAAGTCTTAAGTTTCAACAGTTTGAGCAAGCAAATCACAACAATCCGCATCAATGCTAAATTCGCCAATATAAGCCTAATATACGCGCATGCCCCAACAGAGAAGAAAGATGAAGACACCAAAGACATATTCTTCGAGCTCTTGGACAAGACATATGAGCAGTGCCCTCGCTATAACATTAAAATTGTCTTAGGAGATTTTAATGCCAAGCTAGGAAGAGAAGACATCTTTGTTGGCACAATCGGCAGATACAGCCTATAGAACACCACCTCCGACAACGGATTCAGGCTGATCTCTAGGAGCTTTACGAGCAAAAGAGGAGAGAGAAACACTGGCTTCTTACATGAAAATAAAAAGAGCATGAGAAGCGTGCGATCGAGGAGATAGAGGGATGTCACAACAGGAAAATGGTTAAAAAAAACCTCCCAAGGGTACCGGCCACGAATTGAAGCCTGTAAAGACGATCAGGGAAACATCGTTGTAGAACCGCAGTCAATGTTGAGAATATGAAAACACTACTCCAAATTATATAACGGCGACGACGAACCGAATTCCGTTGTAAGTGAGATAGAACCACTCAACCTAGGCGACGCAGATCAATAATACCGCATACCCGACCTCGACGAAGTGAAGACAGATATATCTAAACTGTAGTCAAACAAAGCTGCTGGAGCTCACGGCATAGCTGCCAAACTATCCAAGCAGCAGTCGATGACTTGGTATGGAGCATGCACCAACTCATCTTGAAAATATTGTCGGAAGAAAGTATGTCTGATGAGTGGAATCTCAGCATAGTGTGCCCAATACATAAGAAAGGAGACCCTCTTAACTGCGCCATCTACAGAGGCATCAGTCTCCTTAACATTTCGTATAAGATCCTCTCTGCCGTATTATGTGAACGTCTGAAGCCATTCGTCAACAACCTGATTGGTCCTTATCAGTGTGGCTTCAGACCAGGAAAGTCCACTATCGACCAAATATTCACACTACGGCAGATCTTGGAAAAAACCCAGGAACTTCAAATCGATACCCACCATCTCTTCATCGATTTTAAAGCCGGGTATAACAGCATCCGTTTGTGCAGAATGACGATGGAGAATGCACACTGCTCTATCAAGGTCGGAAAAGATCTCACCGATGTATTTGATGTGAACAAAGGTTTAAGATAAGGCGTTGCAATATCATGTTACTTCTTCAACATCGTTCTAGAAAAAATTGTGCATATCTGAACCGTCCAAACTAAAGGTACAATGTTCCAAAGGTCCATCTTATTACTCGAATACTCCTATGATATTGACATACTGGGAAGATCAAAGAGTGATGTCAGTGGAGCGTTTTTGAGCATTGTGGCGGAAGCGAAGAAGTTGGGTTTAATGGTAATTGAGGGCAAGACCAAGTATATATGCTATCATCAAAAAAGGACATTGAACAACAACGTGTTTGACAAAACGTCACCATGGACAGCTATAACTTTGAGGTAGTTAAGGACTTTGGCTACCGCTATTAACACAGACAAGGACACCAGCGCTAAAATCAAACGCTCCATCCCAGAAGGTCTTCGAATCCAATCCCGAAGGACGGCGCAGTAGATTAAGACCGCGACTCAGGTGGCGCACCCAGGTAGGAAAGGACCTCAACCAACATGGCTTGCGAAACTGGAGACAACTAGTTAGAGACCGAGTTGGCTGGAGACGCATGTTGGTTGAGGCCCAGGTCTGCCCCTGGACTATAGCGCCACCTTTAGTAAGTAAGTTTCCGATATTTTTGAAATGCTGATTTTTAAAATCATTGGTTCTTTAATAAAAAGAGTTCTAAAATCTACTAGGTTTGTTCATGCAATGACCTCTCATATAATTTAAACGGATTTCTTTCTAAAAATAACTTTTATTCTCTTTACCTCATATCTTAAATCTTTTCATTGTTTAAATTCCAATAAATTCCGCAAAAGTTTCGACAAAAAAAATTATCAACTGTTGTTAAAATGATAAAGCCTTCCCTCCCAGGCCTTTACCGTAGAAGTTACATCCTTAAAATGATTATATACGCAAAAAACCTATCCCTATTGTTTTAATGATGTTAGAAAACAAAAAAGTCAGAGCTGCAGAGGCAGGCAGTTGGTACGAGAAGGTGTAATAAATTCAATTTCACCTTCAAAGTTACCCTTGAAATATAATTTCCTGTTAAGTTCCTGTGAAATAAAGTGAAAGTAACATAATACGGACGTGATGCTTTATAATTTTCTTTCTTTTTTTTTATTTATTTATTTATTTATTCATCAAGCAGAGACACAGCTCTTAAAGACTACTTAGAACAATATTAAGTTTATATAAATAATAATAAATAAAATAAAACAAAAAATAGGATGTACAATTAACATTAACCACCGAAGTTTATTATTAATAACAATTTTTTTTTAAAACAGTCCCTACTTAAATATAAATTAAAATCAATGGCATTACAAACAGAATTAGCTTGTCTTAAACAGCGAGTAAAGGGTTCATTGATTCCATAATTGACCCTATGAAAGGGTACACAAAATAAACGATTATTACGTAATTCACGACAGGGAACATGAAAGCCAATCAACGAAAGCAAGTGAGGGCAATTGATTTTATAATTTATTAAGTCTCTTACAAGCATTACATCGAAATAAATACGTCGTGATTCTAGGAATTGAATACCCAACAACAAACACCTGGTGTTATATGAAGGCATATCCGTGTTCCAACGCAATATCCGAATTGCAATTCTAGTAAAGCGTTTCTGAATTCGTTCAATTCTCGCCGAATATGTTATATACATAGGATTCCAGATAGATGAGCAGTATTCTAAAATTGAGCGAACATAAGAAAAATATAAGGCTCTAAGAGTATATGGATCAGAGAAGTCTTTAGCGTTCCTGGAAATAAATCCAAGCATAGAACTGGCCTTAGAAATAATATAGTCAATGTGATTAGCGAATACGAATTTTAAATCAAAGATTACACCCAAATCTTTTTTCTCAGTTACTTGTGTTAAGGTTGACCCAAGTAAACTGTAAGAAAACATAATTGGAGAGGTGCCGCGACAGAATAACATACTATGACATTTAGAAACATTTAAATGAAGATCGTTGTTAGAACACCAAACGGAAAGATTGTTAAGATCATTCTGCAGCTTTATACAATCGGAAATAGAATGAATGCGCAGGAATAATTTAAGGTCGTCAGCATACATCAAACAAGAACAATTTTTTAGACAACTGGGAATATCATTGATAAACAAGAGAAAGAGGAGAGGACCCAAATGACTTCCCTGTGGTACACCGGAAGTAACAAAAACAGGGTTGGAAGTAACATTATTAATACGAACATATTGAATTCTGCCAGTAAGGTAAGATTTAAACCATGTCAATAAATTGGAATGAAAACCGATGTTATGCAATTTGGAAATCAATATTGAGTGATCAACTCTGTCGAACGCTTTCGCGAAATCGGTATACACCACGTCACATTGGTATCCTTGTTCTAGAGCTTTGAGTACATAATTACTAAAAATTGTAAGATTAGTTGTAGTTGATCTTCCACTGATAAAACCATGCTGCAAAGGTGAGATTATTTCTTTCACAGAAAAAAGTATTTTCTTATAAATAATTTTTTCGAATAGCTTTGGGATCACAGATATTTTGCAAATCGGACGATAGTTGGTTACATCATTTTTGGATCCTGATTTAAAAACGGGATAAATAAAGGAACTCTTCCATTGTTTTAAAAAGCAACCTTCACGGAGAGAACGGTTGAAAATGATTTCAAGGGGGATTGCTAAGGAAAGAGAGCATTTTTTTAAAACAATAGGAGCAATTCCATCATACCCAGAGTGTTTATCTTCATGTAACTTTAAAAGTTCACAGATAATGTCTTCTTTATCAACTGATAATTGGTTTATATTAATCAATTGAGATGAAGACATCAACCAAGGCCTCGTTTGATTATAAGATGGTTTAAAGATGGATTGAAAAAAGTCAGCAAAAAAATTGCAGATTGTAGACGGATCACTAGATGTTTGACCATTATACCGTATAGAATTCGGAATTCCGGTGGTACTTTTTTTGTCATTTATAAACTTAAAGAAACATTTACTATTTCGTTTTACTTTAGATTCAATACTTAAAATATATTGGTTGTATAAGAATTTATTGAGAAAATTGAATTCACGATTACATCGAAGATAGTTCATGTATAGACTATTATCATCCCTAGAATCACGATAAAGTTTGAAAGCTTTATTTTTTCGATTATTCAAATTAATGAGCTTTTTATTGAACCAGCAGGGCTTAGTTTGAGATTTCTTCAAATATTTAGGAGTATATAAATCAATTGCCTCACCCAGCAGATTCGTTAAAAGAGTAAACGATTCCTCCACGTCAACATTTTCAAACATAGAGAACCAATCAACCCCATTCAAAAAATTTGAGACATTAAGAAAGTTACATTTATCATAATTAAGAAAAGAAGTAGTTTCAGAAGTTTGCTTTATATATTCTAAAAATTCAAATGATATGCAAAGTACAAGATGATTTTCGGAGTTAGGTAAAGGAGGTGGAGTAGGGCTGTCAATACTCACACCAAACTCATTATCAGTGAAAACTAAATCAAGATAACGATTAAGTTTATTACGAAAGCAATTGATTTGTTTGAGCCCAAATTCAGCTAGAGTATCAACAACCACACTCTCGCAATCACTACTAACATTAAATGGTATTAAATATTTATCATCCGGATCAAAGACCCAATTTACAGCAGGTAAATTAAAATCACCTAAGATTATAATATGCTGATTATCTGTTAAATTATTTAATATAAATGAACAATTATCGATATGCGTTTTATATACTTCAAAAGAACTCTTCGGTGGTATATAACTAATAATAAGAAAAACATCATGATTATAATTAACACAAAAACGAATAATTAATTGATCAATATTGAATGTAGAATTTGAAGAAGACGGCAACTCTAACTGCATACTTTTGATAGACGAACGCACTGCAACTAACACACCACCCCCTCGAGTCTGTCCAGTTGTGAACAAACAGCGATCATTACGATAAACATTAAACTGCTGGTTGTCAAACATTTCCGAACTGAAATGGTTCTCAGAGAGCCACGTTTCAGTTAGAGCAATTACATCAAATTGTTGAGAAGATGAGAAGAGAAGAATGTCATTCATTTTCGTACGTAGTCCACCAACATTGTGGTAGAATATTAAAAATTGTGAGTTTTTTGATGAAAGAGGAGAAACAGGTAGATACTCGTATGTATGTTGGGCATGGGCAGAGTTAATTTGAGTGTTTATAAGATTATTGTTATTGTTTTCAGCTGTAATTATTGATTTTAAGTTGTTGTTTTTGCTTTTATGTGAGTTTGGTTTTTTGGAGAAGGAACAAATAACTTTACGCGAACAAATGCAGGCCATATTGAGGGAAGCAAAACTTCACTCAATTTATTTTCAGGAACACTTAATTTAAAGTTAACAAACGGTAGTTCAGTCAATACTGCATCTTTTTTAATTAATTTGAAACATTTGATTAAATGAGCTGGAATATTTGTGGCATTGGCTACATATTCAATTATTGAATCAGGTTCAGTGTCATTCGAAAAACTTGATAAATGCACCCACTTATTACTAGGTATAACATTAAGTTTGCACTCAGGGTTTGTCAATGTACCATAGATGGGGAGGGTAGCATTAGAAACGGGGCCGCGAAGGGGATTTTTTTTGTTTTTCTTTTTATCAACCTTTGCGAGAGGAGAAGAAGATATATTAGAGAGCACATTAGGTGATGGTGATGGATGAGTCAGTGATTTTGTTAAATGATTCACTTCTTTTGATTCAAGATAAGCAGTGGAGACACTTTCAGTGACAACATCTGCACTTGCATTATTTAAATTGGAAGTCGATGGATTAGGATTAACAAGATAAGAAATTAATGAGTTGTTAGTGAGATCAGTTAATGAAGATTCTAAATACAAGATTTCATTTTTAAAAGTAGGTGTATGCATTTAGTAGGAAGCTACACGTCTGTGCTTTTGGAATAAAATCTTAAAAAAATGTATAAAATTTGCATCTTTCTTTCTTCGATTTAATATTATTTTCTATAATTTCCTTAGAAATATTTGTATTTGAAATTCAAAGATTTTTCCATTCTGTTCGTTTTAGAGCTAACCATAATAATTCATTGCGATGACAACGACGTCGTCTGGAGGAGACACAAGTTGATTGTTGTCGACGAGATGAGTAATTTGAATTTTTGAATAGCAAATACACATAGCTTATCGTCATCGTGTTATTGTAAAAAGTTTCATTGGTTATTTTTTGCTTGTGGTCAGAAAGTCCTTAAAGATTTTTCATTATGATCACGAAAATTGAATGACAGATTATAATAATGGTTTTCCAAACAACAAAAAAAAATTTGACTATAGTAAAATTGAAAATGTAATTAGGTTAACATTTCTTTTCAAAAATATTTCAATCTTGAGGTAAGGGAAAATGTTTGATTTTCACCAACAGAAGCATAATAGGATATACGGATAGATGTATGTTTTGAAAAGTATGTGTGAAAGTATTTTTAATCGATATTTAAAGGTGGATGCATGTTTAGGGTAGATGAAAAATATTATCAGGTCATTTTTTGATTAATATTTTAATTGGGACACTCAGGCGTATACGTGCTTTTATTATTTTCCCATATCAAGTTATTGTAATTGGTCCGAATTGTCGAATTGCAAGTTTTGACATTTCCCGATGTGTCAAGACCCTGCTCCTTTTAGAAACTGGAAACTGAAAAAAAATATTATTAAAAAATCATATTGAGCAGCAAGGCCAATTTCTAACATGTTATTAAACCCGGAAAAGTCACTATTTTGATTGAGTCTAACGAGGGCGGTATCGTGTTTCTATAATAATTATTTTAAAAAGACGTTAGCATTGAAATAATAACAGCCAATGCTGAGTGCTTTAGGCTGATAACAACAAAACTTTTCTAAGCCTAAGTTGCGTGAAGGACTCCACAAAGCATATTTAAATTAAACTGTCAAGTGGTGATGTTACCTGCCATACTGTGTTCAGCGAAACAATGTAGTGGGTTAGAAGTTTCAGACAAAAGATCATTTATGAATATAAGGAAAAGAGTCGGAGATAAAACAAAGGTCTGTGGCACACCAGCGTTTATTTTGTGGATATCAGATATGGACACATTTAATACTACTTGAATTAAACGGTACGAAAGGCCATTTCTAACCCAACAAAGAAGAGATTCATCAATAGCAAAAGAACGCATTTTCAATAAGAGAGCTTGATGCCAAACTCTATCAAATGCCTTTGAAATATCAAGCCTAATAATTTAATTTTCTCCAAAACGATGTAAAGATTTGTTCCACTGATTGGTTAGATTAACCATGAGATCACTAGTGGACCAATTGCTACGAAAGCCATACTACTGGTCATTAAGAAGCTTCCGTTCTTCAAGATATTTTTTAAGCTGAAAATTTATCACCGTTTCCATGACCTTGAAAAGAAGGGACGTAAGTGCGATCGGACGATAGTTAGAGGGGTAGGATTACAGGCTGGAGAAATGCAGTTTTCCAACCCGTCGGAAAGGATGTTTAAATGGTAGACATGTGCATTCAAGAGGACACAAGCGTCCACAGGTTTTTTCTTAAAACCAAGCTCTGTCTATCAACTCCTACTCTCACCTCCACGTGGTGAACATCGGGTGCCTAGTACCTCAACTGGAGATTGGGTTCCAACCCCAGTGAAAAGTTGTTGGGGGCAGCAAACGAGAGAGGTGGGGAGAGGTGTTTCCACTAAGGCACCTCTCCTTATCCAGACGGCAGCGGAGGAATTCCCGAGATGGAATCAACGGTGGCGTCTACAGTTCCAGTAAGGTTGAACTACTTAGTGAACACCTTATAGGGCTTTTTCGACTTATTCGGAGCCCAGGCCTGTAAGGAGCGGTTTTATCCGGCTCCTCATCCTTGGAGTTATACTTAGGATCTGGATCTCCAGGTTGGGGGTTGTGCGTCGGGGTGAATTCCTAGCCACGTAAAAGCTTTCAAAGTTGCGAAGCACCAACAAGCCTCGGATACGGACGGATTTACTGTTGACAACCAACGCAAACGAATAAAGGACAACGAACTTCGGATATGCACGTGGAATGTTAGGTCCCTTAACAGACCACGTGCGGCCGAAGAATTAGCGGAGGCCCTAGAACGATATAAAGCAGATATCACCACCATCCAGGAAATACGATGGGATGGGCCGGGCAAAAAGAGGATGAAAAACTGCGATATTTACTATGGTGACTGCTACCACGAAAACCAACAGCGCTTATTTGGATGCGGATTCGTCATTGGAGCCAGACTTAGGCAAGAAGTCTTGAGCTATAGGTGCATCAATGAGCGCCTCATGACCATACGCATCAAGGCTAAATTCGGCAACATTAGCCTGATATGCGCGCACGCCCCCACAGAAGAGAAAGACGACAACACCAAAGATATGTTCTTGGAGCTCTTAGACAAAACATATGAGCAGTGCCCTAGCTACGATATTAAAATAGTCCTGGGCGATTTTAATGCCAAGCTAGGAAGGGAAGACATCTTTGGTGGAATAATCGGGAAAAACAGCCTGCACGACAACACTTCCGATAATGGATTCAGGCTCATAGATTTTGCTGCGGGGCGAAACGTCATGGTAGCCAGTACGCGTTTTCCACACCTCAACATCCACAAAGGAACTTGGACTTCTCCAGATCAATCTACCGTCAACCAGATTGACCATATTGCGGTCGACGCCAGACACGCTTCCAGCATTATGGATGTAAGAAGTTTCCGAGGAGCTAACATCGACTCGGACCACTACCTCGTTGTAGCCAGGGTAGCACTTCGGATTTCCAGACCCAAGGCAAAACAGGGAGGTGCTGGGAGAAGATACAACGTCGAACGGCTACAATCGCCAGAGATCGCCAAATCCTTTTCCGACCGATTGACAAGTAACCTCTCTCGAAGTTCTCTGCCGAAAACACAATGTATCGAAAACCAGTGGCAACATTGCCAAGATACAATCAGAGAAACCGACTCTGATGTGCTGGGTTTTAAACAGCCACCAACAAGGAACTCCTGGTTTGATGAGGAATGTTGACAGGCAAATGCAGACAAAGATCAGGCACGCAAAGCGGTGCTGCATAAAAGGACGAGAGCTGCTCGTGAGCTCTATGAACAGAAGAGGCGAGAGGAACGCTGACTTTTCAGAAGGAAAAAAAAAGGGGAATGAGAAGCGTGCGGTCAAAGATGTTGAGAGGTATAAAAGCAGGAATGGGGTTCGAAAGTTTTATGAACAGGTGAAACGAAATTCACAGGCACATAAACCTAGAACCGAAGTGGAAACATCATAGTGGAACCGCAGTCAATGCTGAGGATATGGAAGGACCACTTCTGCAGACTGTATAACGGCGACGAAGAACTGAATCCCGCTGTCAGGCAGGATGACCCATTCGATATAGACGACGAAAGCCAACAATCCCGTCCTCCCGACTTAGACGAAGTAAAGATTGCCATATCTAAGTTGAAGTCTAATAAAGCCGCTGGAGCAGATGGCTTGAATGCCGAGCTCTTTAAAGCAGCTGGAGATAAGTTGGTTAGGAGCATGCACCAACTTATCTGTAAGATATGGTCGGAAGAAAACATGCCCGATGAATGGAACCTCAGTATTGTTTGCCCGATCCTAAAAAAAAGGAGACCCTCTAAACTGCACCAACTATAGAGGAATAAGTCTACTTAACATCGC
Source organism: Eupeodes corollae (assembly GCF_945859685.1). NCBI lineage: Eukaryota > Metazoa > Arthropoda > Insecta > Diptera > Syrphidae > Eupeodes > Eupeodes corollae. Next base: position 48,124,243 of record NC_079147.1, read on the forward strand.
CTATAAAATCTTCTCTGCCGTTATATGTGAAGGTCTAAAGCCCATCGTCAACAAACTGATAGGTCTTTATCAGTGTGGTTTTAGACCAGGAAAGTCCACAGTTGATCAAATATTCACATTACGGCAGTTCCTGTAAAAAACTCAAGAGCACCAAATCGACACCCACCATCTTTTCATCGATTTCAAGGCCGCATATGACAGCATCTACAGGGACGAGCTGTATAGAGCTATGTCTAGTTTTGGCATCCCTGCCAAACTCGTGACGTTTGTGCAGGATGACCATGGAGAATTCACGCTGCTCCATAAAGGTTGGAAACAACTTAACAGAACCTTTTGATGTCAAAAAAGGTTTTAGACAAGGTGATGCGCTGTCATGCGATTTTTTTAACATCGTGCTTGAAAAAATAGTGCAGAGCTCACACGTCAACACTAGAGGCACTATCTTTCAAAAGTCTGTCCAATTACTGGCATATGCTGATGACATTGACATAATCGGAAGAACTCAGCGTGATGTCAATGGGGCTTTTGTGAGTATTGAGGCAGAGGCGGCAAAAATGGGTTTAACGGTTAATGAGGGCACAACAAAGTACATGCTGTCGTCTAAATAGGACATACAACACCGACGATTTGGTCAAAACGTCACAATCGACAGACGTACCTTTGAGGTAGTCAAGGACTTCGTCTACCTAGTCTCCGCTGTAAACGCAGAAAACAACACCAGCGCTGAGATCAAACGCAGAATAACTCTTGCTAACCGCTGTTTCTTTGGACTAAGAAAGCAATTGAGTGGTAATGTCCTCTCTCGAGGGACCAAAGTGTTGCTATATAAGACCCTTATCATCCCCGTCCTGCTATACGGTGCAGAAGCATGGACCATGACAAAAGCGGATGAAAGCACCTTGGGTTGGAGAGAAAAGTTCTTCGTGTGATCTACGGTCCCGTATGCATCGAAGGGGAGTGGAGGAGAAGATGGAACGACGAGCTGTACGGGCTGTACAGAGACGTAGACTTAGCAAGAAGAGTAAAAGTCCAACGACTAAGATGGCTGGGTCACGTAGAGCGCATGGAAACCAATGCTCCGGCCCGGAAAGTCTTCGAATCCGCACCCACAGGACAGCGCAGTAGAGGAAGACCGCGGATCAGGTGGCGCGCACAAGTGAAGGTGACCTCACCCAACTTGGAGCGCGAAACTGGAGACATCTAGCTAGGGACCGAGCTAGATGTTGAAGTTTGTTGGGTGAGGCCCTAGTTCACACAGGACTGTAGCGCCACCTTAAGTAAGTAAGTAACCCGTCGGAAAGAGATCAGTTGAATAGGATAGATGAAAAACCTTACGCAGTGGTCTTGCAAGCGTTGAAAACAACGCTTCAGAACATTAGCGGGGATACTATCCAGGCCATTGGATTTGTGAACTTCAAGATCTTTTAGTACTCAAGCAACTGTACGAGTGCGAAAGAAGATTCGTCACATATAATGGTTTACACTTTCAAGTACAGGAGGAGTCGTGCCATTCATTGGCAGTATGGAATTAACAGCAAACTGTACTTACTTACTTACTAAAGGTGGCTCTACAGCCCGGGTCAAACCTGAGCCTCTACCATCATGTGTCTCCAGCCAGCTTGGTTGCTAGCTAGCTATCTCCAGTTGCACACGCCAAGTTGGTTGAGGTCTTCACCCACCTGCGTGCGCCACCTGAGTCACGGTCTTCCTCAATTGGAATTGGATTCGAAGACCTTCCGGGACTGAGCGTCGATGTCCATTCATTCTACATGACCAAGCCATCTTAGCCAATGGACTTTAATTCTGTTAACTAGGTCAGTGTACAGTTCGACGTTATATCTTCTCCTCCATTCTCCAACTATGCATACTGGACCAAAAATCACCCGATGAATTTTTCTTTCGAAGCAAGCTAAGGCGCTCTCATCTTTCTTTGAAAGATCCAAACCTCAGCGAGATAAATGAGAACCGGGATGATGAATGTCTTATAGATATTGATTTTAGAAGCTCGAGAGAGAACTTTACTATTCAATTGCCTTCTAAATCCAAAGAAGCAGCGATTTGCAAGAGTTATTCTGCGTTTGATAATAGCGCTGGTGTCGTTGTCTGTGTTTATGGCGGTGCCGAGGTAAACAAAGTTCTTTACTACCTCAAAGTTCATTTTGCGAGTCTTGGGGCCTGCAAACTAATACTCAAAAAACTAAGATTGTTGTATTTGAAAAGAGACAATCAAGAAGGCGAGCGGAGGAAAAATGGTCTCTAAATAATACACATATTGAGGTTGTACAGGAGTTTAAATATTTGGGTGTCCTCTTGACCTACAATTTAACCTATCTAAAGCACTCTAAAGAAAAAAGCAACGAAGCTAAATTGGCACTTTAACACAATGTGGCCAAAGTTTTTTTCGAACTAAAATGTTGATTTAACGTCCAAGTACAAAGTTTTCAACGCGACAGTAAATACATGCATAACATATGGCGTTCAAGTCTTCGGATACACACACTTCGAAGCTTTTGAAACTGTACAAAGGAACTTTTTTAAGAGAATATTTGGTTTGCCTAACTCAACACCCAACTACGCCATATATGTAGAGTCAGGAATAGTCCCTATATATATTCAAAATTTGAAAGCAAGTGCGAACTTAATTACTAGAGTGATAAAAAGAAGTGACACTTGTCTTCACAAAATCATTTTAAGAAAAATACTTCGAGTGAATTCTTCCCCGTTTTAAGACTAGAACGAACTAGCTTACTCTTATGAAAAAAGTTTAAAACATCAGAAACTAATGTGACCGATTGGCAGGCTCAGTTTGATGACGTGATTGCTAAGGTGGATCACAAAATGTTTCTGGATAATCTTTCCAGAGCATCTTCATCTACTTCAAGAGCTTTTTTTAGTCATTTAAATCACCAACTGCCCTCGGAAGTCTCTTACTTTAGCAATGAATTTTCAGCCCCGGTTATAAGTATTATTTTTAGAGCAAGAGTTGAAATTTAAAATTTAAACTCATCGACCAGACTTGCCCAGCTATGTGATCTATGTAACGGAAGAATGAATGAAGATATTTACCATTTCGTTGCTGCTTGTCCTATTCGTCGGTTGCATTTTTGGGAAAGTTTTATATCCTTGCAAAATTTGTTTGAAATTTTAAATGGAGCAATGGGCTGGCGCAGCCTCTTTAAATATTGCCAACAAAAATTTGTTAACTTTGTGATGAAAAAATAAAAAATGTATCTATCTATCTATCTACTATCTATCTCTACCTCAAAGTTATAGCTGTCCATGGTGACGTTTTGTCCAAGACGTCGTTGTTCAATATCCTTTTTTGATGATAGCTTATACTACCTTGCCCTCATTGACCACTAAACCCATCTTCTTCGCTTCCGCCGCAATGCTCAAAAACGCTCACTGGCATCACGCTTAGATCTTCTAATTATGTCAATATCATCTGCGTATCCGCGTAATTGGATGGACCTTTGGAAGATTGTGCCTCTAGTGTTGACGGTTGAGTTTTGCACAGTTATTTCCAGAACGATGTTGAAGAAGTCGTATGACAGTGCAACGCCTTGTCATAAACTTTGATAGAGCAGCGTGCATTCTCCATCATCATTCTGCACAAACGGATACGTTTTGCATGCTTTCTTCCGACCATATTTTGCAGATGGTGTGTAAGAGGCTTCATCTCATACGATATGAAATGTCACTGTACTTAATAATTACTTTTCTCAGAATAATCAAATTAAAGCTTATTTATTTTTCACTGTTTCCATGTAATCAAAATAATATTTTTCATAAGTAATAAAGAAGTTTTGTTCAATTTAATACGTTTTGTTTCTTATTTTGATCAAGAAAAGCCCTATATGTTAATATCAAAGCCAGGGCACTGCTGATAGTCTTGGAGATGACCGTAGGGTGCCCTAAAGCTCAAACCAGAAATGGATGGGAGATAAAAAATGTTTGGTTTCAAGGCGAACCAACTAGTCCAAATGTTGATGACATTATTTTAAATGAAGATGAAAATGACGAAATAGAATATTTAAGTAATGAAGATTCTGATGACAATTGTTAAAAATTTAATGCAAATAAAAATGTTGGTATAGATTTATAATTGTATTTTCATTTTGTTTATATTATTTACTTTGTTGTTTTTATCTTTACTATTTTATTTTTAATATTATAGATGAAACAAATGAAAATGTTATGTTAATAATTGTGTGAAATATGCAAATTTCTTATTCCTATCTTTTGTAAATGTGTTATATTAAATTCTATTTTATTTAATTTGTTTTTTGAAAAAATGAAGATTAATGCTTTTATATTTCGAATGTGTTTTGCTTTTTTAAATACCTAATGAAGATCGAAAAATTTGTTGCAGAAAATAATGTCATGTATTATATGTATGTTTTTAACATACATTTAGACAAATAATACAGTGAAAAACTGTGGTAAAATACTTGTTTTAAGTAATTTTAAATTTTTTTACAAATTCAGTTAAAGGTTTTATTGAGTTGACAGTGAAACTAATCAACTCACCGTTTTTTTCTTTAGTTTGAGATAAAAGAATTTGAAATTTCGGTAAGCAAAAGTTAATGAATTTTTATTTTTTTTTCCAAAAACACCTGGGCGGGCACATGTTTGGCCCATCGAAAGTAAGCCCACCCAACGGATTCTTAATCTAGAGAGTCTAAGCTTTCATTTGATACCTCTAGTCCGCGGATGAAGTAGGTTTGTACCAAAAATACCGTTTTTCGAGATGGGCGGACAAGCGGTTTGGCCCAAGTTTTTTTTGCCCGTCCTCCTGTTTTGAAATCTGTAAGTAAATCCCAATAGACTCGTTGTACATTTTTGCAGTCGGCTGATGAGGTAGGTATGTACCATAAAACGGTCTCGGAAGTAGCCATTTTGCCACCACAAGGCCCATCGAAAGTTAGCCCGTCCTGCAGTTTTGTATATGCCACGTTATGATCTATCCATCCACGTGTTCTGTTAAGGGAACTAACATTCTACGTACAGATCCAAAGTTCATTGTCCTTATTTCGTTTTCTTGGGTTGTCAACAGTGAATCCGTCCGTATCCAAGGTTTGTTGGTGCTTCGCAACTAATGTATTTTTTACGTGGTCGGGAAGTCACCCCGAAGGCACAACCCCCAGATCCTTAGTATAACTCCAAGGACGGGGAGGCGGATAAACCGCTCCTTATAGGCCTGGGCTCCGAAGCTCTATAAGGTGTTCAATAAGTAGTTCAGCCTTACTGGAACTGTAGACGCCACCGTTGATTCCATCTCGAGAATTCGTACGCTGCCGTCTGGATAAGAGAGTGCCTAAGTGGAAACCGCAATTAGTCAAGTAATTATTTCACATAGTCTATTGCCACACTATACGTTATGTATATAACAACTAGTTGTTACAGTTGTGAACGAAGGTGAAGCAGAGAGGAACGGGAGCACAAGAAAGACTCGCTGTGTTGTGTTTTTTTCTTTCCGTTTTATAAATGAATATGCACTGCACTGCACTGACAAAGTCGTGGTGGTTTCCTTGTTTTGTTTTTGGTTTCTATATTAGAAGGGAACTGATATTAAAGTTACTGATTTGTAGATTCTTTTTTACAAACGCAACAGGCAATTGTACTTGTCTCCCACGCCTGTGAAAACGGTGGGTTGTAGATCGGAACTAATATTGTTGAACGTTACAATCTCATAAGAAGTTAAATCTTGTGGTGCAAAGAAGGACAAAACTCTAGAGCGAGGTTGGGTATTGTATCTATAAACAATTTTCAGGAGTGGGACACAAAATAAAAAAAGAGACTGGGAGACACTGATAACTTTTCATCCCGTCTGTCGATTTGTCTTGCTTAAAACTTTATAGGTTTTCGTATTTTGAAAAAAAGGGTCAGTATAAAATTAACAACAATATTTTGAATGAAATGGAATAGTTTGATTTCTAAATCTCTTTTTGTTAACAAGATTTTAAGTCGAAACCCAATTTTAACCATTTTTTGTAGTATTTCGTAAATGTTTTTATTTCTTGTATAAACAAATACAATTTGGATGAATGAAATTAATTTAAAGTCAAAGTCTTCTATTGTTCACGAGATATCGAGAACCGACCATCAATGTTTACCAAATCGGCGTACGACTTATAGAAGATTTTATTATTTTTATGAAAAAACGGACTGTTGGTTTTCATATAAAAATTAATAAATATCGAAAACAATACTTTCTATGAGATGAAATAAGTTTGAAGCCAATGCTATGATAAACCACACATTCATTCTTGAGAGCTCTTTTTCCATCTTTCTGTATTATTATCTGTACAACAAAATTTAGTTTAAGTCGATGTCTCTAATGGTTCTTGAGCTATGGACGACAATGAAAACGTCGCAAACGTACAGACGTACGAACGTACGTATACATGGATGCACAGACATTTGAACGTCGAAAAATGTCAAAATTTTCAATTCGGTAACTTCCTATGAGAAGTTAATAATTGAAGAAGAAAATTTGTTACAGGATTCAAGGTCCAAATAAACATAAGGTTTTCAATAAATTATCCAACTTTTTTTTGTTTATGAATGACAATTATGTGTGTTAACATAACATCGACTTAAATAACAGCTTTTCATAGCTTTCTGGGCTTACTACTGTAATGATAAAGTAGGACAGACTTATTTTGCCCGGCAAAATACTCATTCAAAACCTCCAAGTGGGTGCCAGGCGAGCAATGATCACCACAGTGAGTTTTTGGTAGGATGGTGATTAGCTAAGGTTGAGTTGGGTCGCCGAATTGTTGTACGAAAACAGTGCCGAAGAATGAGAGGCTGGCGGATAAACCTGCCACTAACGAACTCTTTCGGATGCTGTGGCAAGGTCCGTCATATTTCTGCCTTACCCCGGCAAGCGGCTCTGCCGGGCTGAACCGTTTTACCGCATTACTCGTTAGACCAAAATTAAAAAATCAAACAGAAAAATATTAAAACAAAAAATCGCGCCATGGCCGCAAATGCGGTCACATCTCCTGCAAAGGTTGTCGATCCAACTCAGCTGTGTGAACGGGTTGTCAACCCTGTGTTTGCCACTAGGCAAGGGAGTCTTTCTCCCTCTACTAGCCGCAACCTTTACTTTTACTAAATTAAATTTCTTCATGATACTTAACTTAAAAGTTTGAGTGATACAATTTACATGGAACTATTTTTCAAGGGACATGCTCGTATTCTTGTTAACATTTTGTCAAAAGTACATAAGAAAAACATTATTATCTTTTTCCTAGAAATATCAAAATAATGTATTTCGTAAATAACATGCTTAGAACAGAAAAAACATTTCACATGAGACATGACTTTACACTGAAAAAAGTCTTTCATTCAACTCACCATCCAGTTCATCCAGTGAAAAGGATTTAGTGGGGAAAATAATGATGATAAATCAAAACAACATTATTTTTGTTTTTCCGAAAAGTGTAATTTTTCATTTTTTCCTTCTCCCTTCTTATATAATCTCAAAGTGAAGTTAGATGCATTATTGTGAAAATTTACTCTCTTGGCAGTTTAGTGTAGGAAAGTCACACCCTGCAATAAAATTACTTTATTTCATAAATGATAACAGCAAATATTAACTTTTGACATGATATTCCCTATTGGCACGCACAGAACATGATGTGTGATGATGGATCAAAAACTTAAAGGATTGACTTTCAAAAACACACAGAGAAACGATAATAATATGCACGAGCGTTTCTATAAAATATTAACAGAAGGACTATTCTTTTTTTTAATAATTAAAGGGCACTGAAAAGCTTATTAACACGTTTAAAGTTTAAATATAGTGCGAGCTGTAGGATTACAGTAAAGGAATAAAGAGAAGACACCGATGCACAATGGTCTTACAGTTTTAAATATCAAAATGATTCCACAAAAATAATCTCTATACTACACCGTACGCCCGAAATTGAGCTCAAGGTAAGACTGATGTGCATTCCTAGAAGTAAGAGTATTACGGCTGAACTGCTTGAAAATATCGTTACAACAACGATAGGCATGAAACATTGCTGCGGTGTTATCTATCGCTTGTTATTTTCAAAGCTCTTTCTTGGATCCTGTCCAAAATACTTAAGCTTGTCTTAGGGACACCTGCCCAAATATGCAAGTTATATACGAATGAAGGATTTGTAAGTTATAGCAAGATCAGAAGGGGTACAAAATTTCTTGCACCCTCAGAGAAATCTTAAGCACCTTCCAGCCTTTTTGGCGAATATATGATCATTCCATAAGATGTGATTTGTGATACACATACCGATACTTAAAATGGATTAGTTTAATGGATGCAAGTGCCACTCATGGACAGTGGCATCACGGGGGAATTACGCTTTTACGAGAGGAGACAGCATTAAGTTATTATTAAATTCTATACAGTCATTATTCCCCATTGTTCAATACTGTCAAGATTAGAATTTTATGAGGTTATATTACGCTGCCGTTGAACTTCCACATCCGGTGGACAAGGATGTGAATCTAACTTTAATGGATTAGAAGTAGCATACAAAAGATCGCTTATGAATATGAGAAAGAGAGTCGGAAACAAAACGGAGCCTTGGGGAACTCCAGCATTTATTTTAAGAATTTCAATCTTGAAACTATCCTCTACAAGTTATATTGAACGAAAGGAAATTTCTAATGCAACGAAGAAAAGATTCATCAATACCAAAAACACGTATTTTCAATAAGAGAGCTTGGTGCTAAACTCTATCAAATGCCTTTAAAGTATCAAGTGCTATAATCTTACTTTCCCTAAAATGATGTAAAGCTTTGTTAAACTGTTCGG
>NC_079147.1:48133254-48205337 GCF_945859685.1 Eupeodes corollae
TAGTCGGGATGGGGTTTTAAGCCTAGGCCGGCTTACATACTTGTTTAATAGTATTAGGGTTTAGTTTTTAATAGAATCGGCATGGTGGCACAAAAAAAGGTAGAATAGGTAGTTTAAGTTAGCTTTAGGTCTTATATTATGAACCTTATTTTAGGTAGTTTTTAAGTAAAAATTAAAAAGCATATTGACATTAGTTTTTTTTTTTTAATTTTCTAATAAATACAAAAATAAATAAAATTTAATTGAAGTAAAATAGATCTTAGGGCCGAAATGCATTAGTTTTAAGTGATATAGTTTAACTTAGAGTGTCCGTATGGGACCAGTAAGTTAGTTATAAGTTATGGTTGATTAGGCTAGTTTTATGAATTGTTGTCTAGCTTTAAGATTGGAGTAATAAAAACGACTGTCATGCCAAATGGCTTGGGTTCGATCCCTGCCTGTGCCATTTAAATTTTTTTTCCAGGGGTACTGACCTTTGCGAGGAATTGACACACTCTCTAAGAGTAATTCTTTTCGTGAAAAGTTCTTTCTCAAATTAACCGTTCGGATTTGGCTTAAAACTGTAGGTCTTTTTCATGCCTGAAAACAATACTCGTACACAGGAATGGTAGAGAGTTGTAAGTTACTGGGCTCCAGTTCTCAACGGACTGTTGCGCAACTGAGTAGAAAATTTCTCTTCAAGCGCTTTATAAGACCCTCATCATCTCCGTCATGTTATATGGTGCAGAAACTTGGACTTTAAAGCAAATAAAGTCTTTAAACCCTCACAGGACCACGCAGTATATAGAGGAAGGCTGCGGATCAAATAGTTCAAATAAGTGGAAAGTGAAGTACTCAACCGGAGACATTTAGCTAGGGACCAAGCTAGATTTAGAAATTTGTTGGGTGAGGCTGTGAGAGTTTTATAAAACTCATTTCACATTCTATTCATATTTCATAAAAAAATTCAGCGCAATATTCTAATTTTTATTAAATTTAATCTATTTTAAAGGTTTTTCGATAGTGTTCTAACTGTTTAAAGCATTAATGTGTAGTTATAAGTGTGGGCCGCATTCCATCTTCTTTTCTGTTTTGGTCTTAACATAAAACTTAATTTAAATTCTATTTCTTCACCTTTTAACTTCTTACAAAGGAAAATTAAAAGTAGGTGAATGGGTTGAGTGGAGCAGAACTAAATTTAATATTACTTCTTTCACCAACAAACTTAGATTTTCTAAAAATAGATATAAAATTTATTTACTAAACATGAAAATACAGAAGAATGTCTGAGCCGCCAACGTAAATGTAAACATACTTTCATTACTTTGTTCCGCGGGATCTTAACATTTATTTGTACAAGAAGCTCAAATAAGGAAACAATATATGAAAAATCTTAGTTCAATTACATCCATATTTACATAATTACTACCTACATACCGTACTGTAGATAAATGCAAAAACATAGGATGAATAAAGTTTTTTTATTACATGTTAACTCTTCTTTTTTTTCAAAGAAAGACAACTAAATTTCGAAGGAGTTTTGAAAATACCAACAAAGTAGGTATAGATGTATGTAGGCATCTTGTCATCGTTTTATATTGTAATAATAATAAATCATTATAAGTATGAAAGGTAGAATAAAGCATAAAGTAAATGTGTTATGTTCCTTTACTTTAAACCTACCCACACTCACATTCTTCACTTTTAGAAATAAAAATAAAGGATAATAAGGAAAACAACAACTATACCGTTACTTAGGAATATAAGAAAGCTGAGAAAAAAAACAACAACATCCACACCCACATTGTGTGTGATTCAGTGAGTGTCGTCGTAATTCCTTTTTCCTCGCGATTCAAAACTCAGAAGGAAGTAATTATCGCAAGGATAATAACACAACTGCACAACCATATAATAATAATAACAATAATCGTAAATGTTGGCGGTCTAGGCGAGAATGTGTTGCTTAAAAGTCGCAAACCGTATAAAATTTACAGAGCTGTTTACAGAATTTTTGTTCAAATCTAAAGATTGTAACTCTAATGAAAGATCAGCCTGAAGAATTACAAATTTTGAGAAGAGCAAGAAACTATAAAGTTAAGGTTTCCAAAACTTTAAAATATAACGTAATGTGATTTGCTTTACGTATTTAAACCTAACTTTAAAGATATGATGGCTTTTTTCTAGAAAGCTTCTGTGTTTTATTGGTAAATTTTATTTTAAGTTGACTTGGATGGGGTTTGTTTATGGCTATCAGAATTCAAATTTCAAGATTGAATAATAACCTTTAGTTAACTTTAAGATTTTGTTTAATCTTCCTAAATAAACATAATAGGGACAAATCAGAGAATTCCTAAATGGTAAAAGTTTTTTTGCCGACATTAAAGGAAGTACCATTTTTAAGAAATAGATAATAGCTTAGTTAAGAACATAACACAGGTTATAGTTTGTCACTTGACTTTTGAATGCCAGATATGATAAAATATTAAAATAAAAAATAAATTAGGTGGCGCAACAGTTCGTAAAGAACCAGGACCCACAGTTTTAAGTTGAATCTTAACGGCTAATTGCAAAACGCACTTTTCATGACAAGGGTTACTTTTCGAAAAGTTTTCGTTTTTTGCAGGAGGCAGTACCTATACCTTATAATAGCATAGGCACTATGCAGTGTTTGAACTCGAGACTTCTTGTGTGACAGTCTTACGCACTAACCCTTACAACAAGGGTACTACCGATCATAGAATATTTCAATATTTATGTAGTGTGTACATAAATTTGCTCAATATTTATTTATTATGTACTAAGTACGTATTTTACGTAATAACTTAACATTGGCAAGAGCGTCAATTCGGATTAAATAAACAAAGAACTTAACCTAAGATTGTGGAGGGGCTAGAAGACATTTTTTTGAGGAAAAAGTGCTGAGGTTAAAATACAAAAATGGAACTTCGCATCATACGAGTTGAAATTTCTTTGGAGCTAAAGGAGGTTTCCTAGGAAGGAACACAGAAATCGAGGATTACGGGTGTTACGAGTGTTTATGTTAAAAGACATAGGTGTGGAAGGAAATGCAGGCGATGGAACCGAAAAAAAAATCGATGAATAAACAGAATGTTTGAAATTTCCGAGTTCATGTTGAGAAGTTTCAGGATTAACATAGGGACAAAGAATTAGAATATTGTTCCAAGCAAAGCGAAGAAAACAAAGTTGGATTTTCCCGATTCCAAAATTATTAATACCTTGGGCCCACTACACAACTGTGTGTGACAGATAAAGGTGAACCTAGATCTTGCATGCTAGTGAAACGTAGCATTAATGTATTTACTCTAGCATTTCAGTGACAAAGGTACCACCGTAGCTAGGCCAGAAACAACCAAAGGAAGTTTCTGGCAAGTGTCGGCGTATCTTGGCCCTCTCCCTCAAAAAACCCTGAAGAAAGTCGTCACTGAAGCGGAGAGGCAAAAGATCCTCTTAATTATTGGGAGAGATGCTAACGCTCATCATACTGTATGGGGTAGCACGAATATCAACGACAGAGGTGAGTCTGTTTTTGCTTATATTCTTGGTACGATAGAAGAAACTTCTGAAGCCCGTAGGTTACTGAAAATTCTTTCAACTAGTCATTGATGCCAAGCTGCTTGAAAAATGCAGACGGCTCCTGGACAAATTTAAGTAATGAATCGCTGAACTTACTATTCGACACTCACTTTCCTGGTAGTTCTCTTACCGAAACTTGCAACAATTATATACGTTCAAGTTCAAATACAACATATCCACAAGGTCTGATCACAAGGGATAAGCTATAATGGGCTCTCAACAGCTTCAAACCATTTAAATCTGCAGGACCAGATGATATAATACCAGCCGAGTTACAAAAGACTTCTGACCTAATAGCACCAATCCTTGAGGCAATTTTTACCAGCTGGGTTTACCTGGTCCATGTTCCAAAGCAGGTAAATGCTCGCAAGCCAATCTTAAAGATCTACGACCTATAGGTCTATCATCATTCCCTCCTAAGACCTTGGAAAGATTGATTGATATCCATTTAAGGCAAGTATTGATTGAAGACTTCTGAATTCGTCTCAACATGCCTACTGTTAAGGTAAATCGGCGTTAAACACTTTAGTACGCACCGTCGAACATTCCCCCCATCATAAAGAGTTCACTATGGTTGCTTTCCTTAACATCGAAGGTGCCCTTAGCAACGCAACGTGGACACATCTTCAATTACATCTGCACTAATATCTCAAAATGTAGAGAGTTCGCTTCGGGAGTTAATTCATTTAATGCTTACTAGCAGAATAACTAACTCAAAACTGGGCAACTCTTCTGGCAGACGATTCGTTAGTAGAGGGATACCGCAAGGTGGTGTTCTATCCCCTCTCCTCTGGTACCTAGTGGTGAATGAAATCCTAACTAGTCTGGATGCGAAGTGTTTCAGAGTGATAGCCTATAGAGATGACGTTGCTATAGCAGTTTGAGAAAGGCATCTTAACACCCTAAAAGAACTCTTACAAAATGCCTTGGACAGACTAATACTTTAGGCTGATCAATGTGGACTGGGTGTTAACCCGCATAAAACCGATTTAGACCTATTTTTGAGGAGATACAAAATTCCATTTGTCAACCCTGCCTATATTAAAGGAATCCAATTAAAATTCTCAGTCGAGGCTAAATACCTGGGCCTTGTCTTAGATAAAAAACTAAATTGGAAACGCAACGTACAGGAAAGAGTCAAAAAAGCTACTGTAGCTCAATTTTCTTGCAAAAAAGCTATTCGTAATAAACGGGACTGACAACCCAGAATCACGCATTGGCTATAAACATCGGTAATCAGACTGATTTTAATGTACGGTGTGGCAGTATGGTGGACTGCTTTAGACAATGGTATAAATAGGGATAAGCTAAATAAAGTAAAACGTTCAGCTTACTTATGTTCTATGTATAAGCGGATCACTTCGCACGACCCCGTCTACGGCATTGGACACCTTGCTCTACCTAAAACCTCTTGACATTTTAAGCAAACAAATAGCTGCAAGCTCTGCTATTTGCCTCAATGCTTCGTCGCAGTGGACTAACAACAACATTGGCCACTTCGTAATTCTAAGGTATTTAGAATCAATTCCAAAGTACACAGACTGCACCATCCCCCAACTGCTATTCGACAGAAACTTAAAGATTTCTATACCTACCAGATGTTTTTGGGAGGATAGGACATTCTTGGAGGATGAGTCAATCCATTTTTACACAGATGGGTCAAAAACAAAAGAAGGGGTTTTGGCAATAAAAGAAGTCTTGTCTTGGCTCAAAGAAAACTTCTTATCAACAACTGATATCCGTATTTTCTCAGACAGTCATTCGGCTATCAATTCTTTGACTCTGTCTCTACAAACTCTATATCAGTCCATAACTGTCGGCACAAAAGTTTAAAATTTACCTTTCTAGTCAACTGTAAGGCAGATGAACTGGCCAGGAACGGTACAGTACAACCCATTCTACATCGTTTGGCAAATGCTGGCATAGCAATTGCTTCTTGTAAAGTGTTGCTAACGCAAGACGCTATGAAGAAGGCATACATCATGTGGAACGACATCACCACGTGTCAGGTCACAAGAACTATCTGGCCAACACTAAATTAAAACGTCGAAAGTGCTTGCTATATCTAAGCAGATCGCATATAAGCTCGATAATAGGTGTCAAATTCGGACACTGTCTAATAGAAAAGTACGCGCCACGAGACTAGGCGTATTCTCAAATGACTTTGCAGAAGCTGTATGGACGAGGAAGAGGAAGAAACGGTTATTCATCATCTCTGCACATGTCCTGCTCTGGCTCGAAAACGCAAGAATTACCTAGGAGAATTCTTCTTTAGCGATCTAAATCATATCGGTATATTTAGTCTCTCACGTTTCGTAAGGGACTCAAGCTGGTTCCATTGAGCTTAGGAGGAAGCCTCAAGATTCATGTGGGCCATTAAACTGGCCTAAGTGTGTCCGTTTCCATCGTGGACAGCCTCTATAACGTAACCCAACCTAACCTTGGGGCCAAACTTGAGACAATTATTCGAGGAGTGGGCGAACAAATTTTATAAAGGGTTTTTCAATGAGACCGGTAGATGTTGAAATGGAATAAAACAAGCTGTGTGGGAGGTATTAACAAAATTATATTCTTGTTTGAAAGGCGCATTTATGCCATAAAGTGTGGAATATGACATCATTGAAATGACCGCCTCGGCTTCCTATACGTTGTTACGGATCCGAGTGGTCCTATTTTCAATGACTCTGGCCTGTGTTATGTTCAAATGAAAAAAAAACTTTATTTAGTGACCGGTCGGAAAATTCTTTGGATCAATGAAAAATAAATCAAGCGCTGAGTTGGCCTTGAGAATGATATCGTCTGTGTGGAAGAGGATATTGAGATCTTGGTCACAAAAAATTCCAAGGTCCAAAATGTTTTTTAGGAGAAGGGATGGGTTTATTGTGCAAAACATAGAGACAGGGAGGAGTCATAAAGCCTTTACGTGTAAATGTATTTGATAAGGACTTGGCAATATTAAATTAAAAGAAGTTTTTAAGACACCAACTTGTTGAATAAGAAAGGTTCATGTATTGATCTTGAAAAATAGATAGAAAGAATACTTTATGACCCTTTCAAGACCGCTATTTGTAAGAATGTAAGAATGAAGAAAAGGTGGTTGCCTAAGGTAACTAAGATAGGGAGTGAGGTGACAGATCTGAAGCGAACGCTTTAATATCGGTTTAAAAGGCAGAGATGAAATCGATTTTTTAAAAAAAGGTTCAAAGCCAAGAATGGACATTTTGAAGAGCATAAGTCAACGGAAGATAATTTCAGAACGTGTCACTGAAATCTGTTAAAATGACATCGACTATTTATCAAACAGAGAAGGTGAAAGACACAAATTCAGAGTTAAGTGGTTATGAATCTACTTTTAAGAAAACTTTGCTGTCTAGATGATATAAGTGATCTGCAGTGGAAGCTTAAAATTTGATTCAAAACACTTTCAAAAAGCTTAAGTATATGAGATTCGATAATAGTTAACGCCTCTCTTCGAAACCTTTTTGTACATTGGAATTATGAATTTGTTTCACTGTCAAACATCTTCAGTTTGGTCTATAATTTAACCATAAATCGTCTTACAAACGAACAACGCTTGCAAATTATTGAATTTTATTATCAAAACGCGTGCTCTGTTAGGAAAGATCATCGCACGCTTCTTCCATTTTATGGTCGGTTTAATCGACCCACACTTTGGTCTCAATGGGTACGTAAATAAGCAGAATTGTCAATTTTAGAGTGAATATCAGCCAGAAGCATTGCGAGGGCTACCAATGCATCCACGGTTTGGTGCGGTTTATGGGCTGGTGGCATCATTGGACCCAACCTCTTGAAAAATGATGAGAATCGTAACGTAACTGTGAATGGTGTTGTATGTGTTTTTTTTTTTAAACTTTCTTATAGCTTTTAATAAATCATCCTTTAAATGAAGATTTTGGTGTATGAATGAAAGATTAAGAGAAAGTGTTCAAGAGCATTTTTTTATAAAAAGGGCCAGAGACCGTCAGGACCAAAACTTCGCCTTAAATGTATAGAATTATGTAATGATAATTTCCCGATATACAATTTTTCGATGCACCCATTTTCAGATGTATGTCTTCGATAACTTTACTATTTCCATATTCTAGATCTTGTGGAGTATTTATATAGACCAAAGAAAAAAGTTTTCAGGTGTAAAACACAAGATCTTTGTGGCCAAATTGTGGTGACATCTTCCAGAAACAGCACTTTTGTTTGCAAGACTGTACTCGTATTCTAACAATTTCAATGCGTTGAAGAAGAGTGTATGTTAATATTTTTAGTTATGGCTCAGTCTGTACTTAGCAAATGTCAAAAGATGAAAGCTGCAAAAGTGAGATCTGTCCCAATAGCAGGCTATCGAAAATGAAACTTATTATTACAAAACCCTTTATTTTTCACAACCTTTTAAATTTAAACAAAACGAACTATTATAAAAACAAACATTTAAGAAGAAATTCTGTGTTTCACAGCACTGTATGTTTTCATGCCAAAACTCTTGTAATGCAATTGAGAATGTTTTTTAGTTATCTGAATGTATAGTACGTTACGTTACGTATGTCCTTTAATACCAACACAAAAACTTTATGTGAATAATACTTGTACCTAATGAGCTTGGGCTGGAAAATGGAAAATGGAAGATGAAAATTTTAACATAATATAAACATACATAGGTATACAGTACGTTACGTACATAGGCACCTAAGTAGACGACATCTACATCTGTACCACATGATATGTGAGATTGTTTTACAACACAAAAACAGTGTAGGTTGTTGTTCCTTTAAGAAGTTACTATAATTGCGGACATATTCATAGTTTGAAAGGTGTAATGTTTTTGTGTGTGTGTGTTAAAGTATGTAGTAATACTTTAAGGGAAAATATTAGAGCTTATTAAAATTTTATATAAATACAAAATTTTACAGCAACATTTTGTTTGTATTTTTTAAGGAGGAAATAGAATTCTTACAATTTATGTTTGCTGTCTTTTGAATTGTTGAGAATTTTGTCGTGATTAAAACAAAAATAATTTAAGATAAAATGATAATAATATGAAATAAGGTTAAGTTTATTTTAATAATTTCTTCAGGATTGATAAAAATCCAGTGACATAGAATTTAAACGCTTCAAAACTCCAGTGTTTTGTCAATTTATTAAGCACATGCTCAAATTAAAGTTTAGTAATAAACTTAAGATAAAAATCATAAATGTATTGAAAAAAAGAGTCCTTCAGAAAAAAATATTACAAATAAATTTCAAATTTTCCGATTTTCTTATACAAAAACTTTGAAAATATTAATAAAACATCCTTTTATAACTTTAAATACAATTTTTTACGATTCTGTAAGATATCACACCATTTTCATCAAGCTTCGAGCTTTTTTTAAATTCAAACTCTTGAATATACAATAATTTATATTTAAATTCTAAGCTATGAAAGCAGCCAAGCTCCTGAAAAGACCGCAGTTACAAAATCGCCCTTGAAATCTCAAGATGGGAAATCGATCGGTAACCCGAAAGAAAAAGCTAACCTTTACGCTGAACATCTTGCGAACATTTTTAAGCCATACTCATCAAACGCGGCTGGAAATAACTTACAGTTTGTTGATAAGATAGATAAAAGTGAAATACCAATTGTAAGACTTAAAGAAATAAAAAGTATGTGTTTACATCAACTACCAAATAAAACCAGGTTACGATCTAGTTACTGCTCAGGTTATGAAAGAAATGCCATTGAAAGCCTTCATAAAACTCCAATATATAATAAATGCATACCTTAAGCACCGGTATGTCCCGCAAAATTGGAAAATTGCTGAAGTAATTGTCATACCAAAGCCAGGTAAACCACCTACAGAAGTGACGGCTTACAGACCAATATCGCTTATACCAATTATGGCAAAAGTTTTTGAAAAACTGCTTCTGAAGATACTTAGCAAAATCATAGAAGAAAGAAGGTTAATCCCAAACCATCAGTTTGGCTTTAAAATTAAACATTCCACGATAGACCAAGTTCATAGAATATCGGATGTAATAGAAAAAGCATTAGAAGAAAAACAAGTATGTTCTATGTAGCTATTAGATGTTGCTCAAGCTTATGACAAGGTTTGGCATAAGGGACTTGAGTACAAACTGCAAAGGGATCTTCCCAGGCAGTACTTTGAAATAATAAAATCGTACACCTCAGACCGATTATTTAGAGTAAGGTACGATCAAGAATACTCGGAATTGAAGAAAATAGAAGCCGGTGTACCACAAGGAAGTATCCTAGGTCCTACCCTGTATTTACTATACACAAGAGATATTCCAGTTGGTAATCACACCATAATGGCTACTTTTGCAGATAAAACCGCAATTTTGGTACCCGAAAAATGTGTCTCTAAGGCAGCAGTAAAACTACAAAATGCCGTCGACACAGTGAGAGTTTGGACCGAAAAATGGCGTATGAAACTCAATGAAACCAAATCTTCACATATAAACTTTACAAATAAAAAGATAAACAATATTCCAATAATCAAGCTGTACCTTACGCCAATACGGCCAAATACCTTGGAATGACTTTGGATGCAAAGCTTACGTGAAAAGAGCACATCAAAAAGAAAAGAGAAGAACTAAACTTGAAATAGAGAAAAATGTACTGGTTGCTTGGTAACAACTCTGATATATCAATCCAAAACAAAATAATGCTTGATACATAAGAAATACCGATCTTCATCGTGACTTACAAATAGAAATGGTTACAGAAGTTGTTAAAAATACGCTGTATCGCACAACCAGAGACTGCAAAGTCATACCAATTCTGAAATGGAGTCGTTCTGGAATATAAGAAACCATGTTCGGAGATTCAGAAGAACCAAGCCTCATGAGCTTATGGTCTAAAAAAACATGGGAAAGTATTAAAAGTTTAAACTTCCCCAAAGTGATTGTACAAAATTAAGAAAGAAAAATCGGAAGTCGATCCTTCAAGATTGGTCCTGATGAAGAGGTGGTTTCAGTGGTTAAAAGTCCCACACTACTTGGTGTCGAATACTTCCAAGTGTCTTTTGAAGATTTCCTCCTGTCAAAAAAAAAAAAAAAAAAAATGAGAAAATCGCTTTGCCTAGGAATAGATTTATAAGTTCTGTAAGAATTTATCAAATTTCTTAAAAATTAAATATGTTCGGTTCTCGATATCTCGTTAATAAATGAATGTATTGACTTCAAAATGATTTCATTCTGTGCTAAATTTTCTTACAAAAATCCAATTTGTATTTGTTCGCACAAGATATAAAAACATTTAAATGCTACTAAATTTATTAGAAATTGAATATCGAGTAAAAATTTCGTTTATAGAAATAGATTTTGAAATCAAACAGTTTTCTCAAATGCAAAATATTGTTGGTCATTTTTAATTATTTTCTTTAACAAAAATTCAAATGCAAACTTATCTAACAAAACATGGAACCCTAAAAAAACAACAAAACACAGGTAAGGAATGGTTTTCGACTCAAGTATTAAGCAAAAAAAAGAAAAATATTGAATTCGAATTATTTACCTTAGTTGACGTTGCGCTCTTAGATGAGTAAGACGTATTTTTTCCTTCTCTAACGAGTCAAACTGATCCAAAATAACGAAGCGATTACGCAGCCTAAGCAACGGAGATCTTAGATCTTCAATCGCGAAAGTACAAAAAACAATTCAATAATGTCAAAGCGAGGTTATGCATCCAGTACTAATTACTGGAAACCTCTGCAAGTGTTAAGTGCTAGTGATGACACCGGTGAGAATGATGATGACATGTCCCCTGGGGAAAATGTCACTAAAGCTATTGGCCCTCCTATCAAACTGCTTCAAAAATCTGCAGAGTTTGTTCATAATTTATTGAAAGAACTTAAAATAGAAAATTATTCTATTAAAAAAATATCCATTTGGATTAAAATTTTTTGTGCGTGCTTAACCTCCTTTAATTTAGTTTGCCCGGCATTAAAAGACAAGATGTGTCAATATTTCACTCACGACCTCAAAAGTGAAAGAGCGTTAAAAGTTGTTCTCTTTGGGTAAGACGAAGTAAAAATCGATACTCTCAAATGCGAACTATCTAAATTAGGCTTACAATGCAAAGATATTAAAATGGTTAAAAACAACTATGACCATTATACTGAAGTATTTTATATAGTTTTCCTTGAAAGACAGAGTGTCAAAATTGCTGACTTAAGAAAAAATATTCGTTACGTTCTTCGTACTCAAGTTCGTTGGGAGTTTCAACGAAGACTAAAAAATAAAATTACTCAATGCCATAATTGCCAAATGTATGGTCATGGTGAGAGACACTGCAGTATCAAAACCTACTGTGCAAATTGCTTTCAACCCCATAAAACTACGGAGTGTACTTCTACAGGCATTTGCAAATGCGCAAATTGTCAGGGAAATCACAAATCAACTGATATCAGCTTGTCCCGTAGAGTAAAATACCTCGAAATAAGAGGTTAAACAAAATAAAAGAGAAGTCCAGCAATCACTCATGCTCAGCCAAAACAGCATAGTAGAACTGTGCCAAACTACACACAAATGATTTTCCTACCCTCCCAAGGCAAAAAAGATCTTCTGTGCCTACAACATCAGCAACTCCAGCCGCTCTCCAAGAACGTGGACCTCAACAGCAGTGTACCCAAAATGCAACTGCATACCCTCAAAATGCAACCGTCAATGAGAGTGATCTTTTCACTCAAGACGAACTTTGTTCTCTTACTATGGACATGATAACGAAGTTAAGTGTATGTAAAACAAAATTTGAACAATTAATGGCTGAAACACATACACGCTTCAGCTTCGGCTTCGTTTTTGTGTTTCAGCCATTAATGTTATAACGCAGCTTGCGACAAAGTATTTATAAACGGTGATTTTTTAAGAGCTTGAGAACTTTAAAAAAAAAAAAAAAAGTATAAAATTTGCAAAATCTCATCGATTCTTTATTTGAAACGTTAGATTGGTCCATGACATTTAATTTTTGAAGATAATTTCATTTAAATGTTGACCGCGGCTGCGTCTTAGGTGGTCCATTCGGAAAGTCCAATTTTGGGTAACTTTTTCGAGCATTTCGGCCGGAATAGCCCGAATTTCTTCGGAAATGTTGTCTTCCAAAGCTGGAATAGTTGCTGGCTTATTTGTGTAGACTTCAGACTTGACGTAGCCCCACAAAAAATAGTCTAAAGGCGTCAAATCGCATGATATTGGTGACCAACTTACCGGTCCATTCCTTGAGATGAATTGTTCTCCGAAGTTTTCCCTCAAAATGGCCATAGAATCGCGAGCTGTGTGGAATGTAGCGCCATCTTGTTGAAACCACATGTCAACCAAGTTCAGTTCTTCCATTTTTGGCAACAAAAAGTTTGTTAGCATTGAACGATAGCTATCGCCATTCACCGTAACGTTGCGTCCAACAGCATCTTTGAAAAAATACGGTCCAATGATTCCACCAGCGTACAAACCACACCAAACAGTGCATTTTTCGGGATGCATGGGCAGTTCTTGAACGGCTTCTGGTTGCTCTTCACTCCAAATGCGGCAATTTTGCTTATTTACGTAGCCATTCAACCAGAAATGAGCCTCATCGCTGAACAAAATTTGTCGATAAAAAAGCGGATTTTCTGCCAACTTTTCTAGGGCCCATTCACTGAAAATTCGACGTTGTGGCAGATCGTTCGGCTTCAGTTCTTGCATGAGCTGTATTTTATACGGTTTTACACCAAGATCTTTGCGTAAAATCTTCCATGTGGTCGAATAACACAAACCCAATTGCTGCGAACGGCGACGAATCGACATTTCACGGTCTTCAGCAACACTCTCAGAAACAGACGCAATTTTCTCTTCTGTACGCATTCGTGTGGTTGGTTTAATGTCCAATAAAGTAAACTGAGTGCGAAACTTGGTCACAATCGCATTAATTGTTTGCTCACTTGGTCGATTATGTAGACCATAAATCGGACGTAAAGCGCGAAACACATTTCGAACCGAACACTGATTTTGGTAATAAAATTCAATGATTTGCAAGCGTTGCTCGTTAGTAAGTCTATTCATGATGAAATGTCAAAGCATACTGAGCATCTTTCTCTTTGACACCATGTCTGAAATCCCGCGTGATCTGTCAAATACTAATGCATGAAAATCCTTACCTCAAAAAAATCACCCTTTACAATCATGTTAAGTAAATTAAACTCTTTTAATGTTTTATGTTGGAATGCCACGAGTATTCGTTATAAATAGTTTTTCAATTATCTCTGTGATAATCATGTCGATATATGTCTTGTGTGTGAAACCTGGCGGCATTAATAGTAGCATCTCTTTCTCGCACAATAATTAATATTGTCATAGATTAGATCGTCATCGTACCGATAATGACATAGAAGGTGGAGTCGCTATCGTAGTCAAAAAGAATTTAGTATATAATTTAGTACCAAACGTAAAAACTAATATTTTCGAAACAATAGGTATGAATTAAAATTGAATGATAATACTAAATTTAAAATCATTGCTATTTATTTTCCCGGGGGTACTTCTAATGCTCAAATGATAAGCTTTTTTAAGAGTGATCTTAGAAAGCTTATCACCAATAATGACAAATTTTTACGCGGGGTGATTTCAACTGCCGGCATCGAAATCGGGGTTGCAAAAGAGCAAACAAGTACTAGTAGAAGTGCTACTGGATATCATTATGAGATATCCAGTAAGCTTGCTCTATCTAAATGGGCCAACATATTTCCCAACCAACAAAAAGTGTTCGCCATCAACATTGGACATGATCCTTACGAACTCGCCTGAAATTGTTACTCAGCCTGTGGCAATTAACGCTCTGAGTTCAGATCATATTTCAATAAACTGTGATATTCTCCTTAATAGTAAAATAAAAGATGTGCAATACCTAGATTTTAAAAACGCAAATTGGAATAGATATAGAACAAAAATCAAACACACCTTAGAAATACACCCTGTGATATAGATAGTATAAGTAGTTCCCACCAAATTGATGAAAAAATTGATTTTTTTACAAATTCCTTACTGGAATGTGTTGAAGAGTCAATTCCTAAAAAATCAAAAGCTACGAGAACATCTGTTCTTCCACAGTACATTTTAAATTTAATCAAGCTAAGAAATAGATTTAAAAGTCAGTGGAAAAGATATAGACAAGTTAGTGATTTTAATGAAATGAATATATACACAAAACAAATAGCCTTCGAAATTTCTAAGTTTCCAACGAAGACATTAAAGATATAATACGTAATATGCGTAATAATAAAGCACCAGGAATAGATACTCTTAAAAATAAATACCTTAAAGAGCTACCAATCATTGGAATAACTTTTGTATGCTTTATTATTAACGCTTGTATCAAGTTGCAATACTTTCCAAGTAAATGGTAAAACGCGAAGATTTTACCGATTCTCAAACCAGGAAAACCACCTAATAACCCAAATAGTTATCGTCCAATAAGTCTGCTCAGTAACTTAAACAAAATATATGAAAAGGTCATCAAAATTAAATTTCTGTATTTTCTTGAGACATCGAATGTCATACCAGACCAACAATTTGGTTTTAGACAGGGTCAGAGCACCTTACACCTAGTCCTTAGAGTTTGCAGGCACATTAAAGAAAAAACAAACCCAACACAGTCTACAGGTTTTGTCCCTTTGGATGGTGAAAAGGCTTTTGATAGCATATGGCATGACGGGATACTTCATAAATTAAAGTTATTTGGTTGTCCTTTATATCTGGTAAAAATAATACAAAGTTTTCTCAGAAAAAGACAATTTACAGTAAATATGAATAACATACATTCATCATTAAAAAATATATCGTCGGGTGTACCCCAAGGATCAGTATTGGCTTCATTATTGTACATTACCTACGTTGCTGATCTTCCAGAAATTTGAAATTGCGAAATGGCAATGTTTGCCGATGACACCGCTATTTATAGCTCAAATAATTTTGGCCATGAAATTGAGAATGACTTGCAACATGGTTTAAACAAAATCTACGATTATTTTAAATCGTGGAAAGTTAATCTTAATGCTGAAAAAACACAGTCCATATTTTTTCACTAGAAAAAGAATAGCCTGTGCCTTACCACTTGGTCAGCTTAAAATTAACAATTGTGATATCCCGTGGTTTAATTCTGTCAAGTATCTAAGAACGCAAATATTATATCCCATAGCCTGACAATTCCTTTAGATCTTAAGTTTTATTTGTATTTAGTCATATTTTTTTTTTCTTTATATAAAATTCTGTATACAAAATATTAAATGAAGGTTTTAATCATAGTTTTCCTTTAAATGCAATCTCCAATTCAAAAAATCTTTAAAATATTATAATATTTTTCAGTTGAAAGATATAAATTAAATATCAAATCCCTGAGCAAGCTGCGTATTGTAAAAACAAACATTTGTAAAAAGCATAAAATAAAATATCTATCTATCTATCTAATTATTTACCTGACACAAAATATCGTTATGTAGGTATAAAATTTTGTTAAAATTTTAAGCAAGACAAATCAACAGACGGGATGGAAAGTTTGAATCCCCTATTTACGTAATTTTGATATACGATAAAGATTTACTGCACCTCACCTATGTCGCGTTTATAACTTCGCATTTATTACACAAAATTATGGTTTTATTGATTCCACATTAATTCTTAACCTAAAAGCAAAATATTAACCTTCTGGAATATTCAGAGAGTACATACATTTTATTTATATACAGATACGCACATCATACGTACATATGTACGAGTAGATAAATTCAACAAAAACACTGCATTCAAATTGTGCAAAATCCATTCTCTGAAGCCAAACGACTACCGACGTACGGCAGCAGCAGCAGAAGCAGCGGCCTGCCCCGTGGCATGGTATGGCATGGCAAGGCTGGCTGGCGCACAGTTGACCTAGATAAATCGCGCGCTTAGAAAACCCAACATAATATGATCATCTGTATCTCTGTATACTTGCTTCCGGAATGGCCAAAAAAAAAGCTAACAAAAAACACACATCTGAAAAAAGAAATTTCTATCTATCATCCAAACGAAGCCAAATCCTGACGAGCATACAAACTACATACATTCACATATGTGGATGGATCTAAAAAAAAGGATATATAGGCGAGGCACCCTCTCGACCAATTCAAAAACCAAAAAATTCTACAATTGACCGATTTCATGTAGCACAGCAATTCTATTCGACTCCGAGCGACGAACGTAGCAGCCACCCGACGACTATGACTACGACGACGGACGTTAGATACTCGTATCCTCTCTCCGTTCAAGGACTCGTACTCTTACCTGCAATAACTATCTACACACAAGTGAATAATAGAGCCAGATAACGAATGGATATGGATATGGCTGGCGTTGTGTTCTATTTAAATTTCAAGGCTTTTGTTTGTTTTGCTCTATTCTTTATTTTCGATTGTGTCCTACACATTTTTATTAATCCTCCTGCACAATTTAATTGACAAAAATAAAATGATACTCCTGTTTGATTGTAAAACAGCAAACTCAAAACCAAAATACAACCAACAAGCGCTCTTCAAGTTGCGTTATTAACGATTTAATGAGGTAGGCAGGTCTTCCAGAACTATACCCCATCTATAATTTCTTTAAAATAAAATACCCAAAATATTGATTTTAATCCTCAGCAACAAAAACCCACCAATCCTTCGGGTTTAAGCTCTTTAACTAGCAATAACTTAATTTCCTTCAAATAGGTATACCTTATAGATTTTTTTGTGTGGGTTAACGATGATGACGAGAGACGACCGTAGATGTTTTATATTTTCGAATACCTCTTGGAACTTATGGATATTCGATTTCGAAATAGAGACCTACCGCAAACCAAAATCTTATCATCACACCACGTATTTATCCTTCCTAAGTCCATGCGAGCGGGTCTTTTCACCGAAAATGAACAGAACAGGTGTAATAACCTCAGAAGAGAGTAGAAAATGACAGGAATTCGAGTAATTCGAACAACGACAATGACGACGACCACGACGAGACACGCGAGAGTGCAACAAACGAAAAGATTGAGTTTATTTGTATCTATGTTGCAGAGAGGGGAAGTATCTAAACATTTACAGTGGTCTGCATCATGTTTTGTATGCAAGTCTTAACAGCAACATAAGAGAGTGCATTAACAGCGCTGTTAAATGAGCTACTCGACGGGGAAATGTATTCCTCCCCTTCTTCGAAATGTTTAACATACATTCCACACTCATGTAGATACATTTTCAATCGAAATGTTGTTGCTAGCAACATTGTTTCTAGGAGAAAATGTTAAATTATTATGTTAAACATGTTTTTGGATAGTAAAAGGGAAACAGAAACAAAAGTCGAAGTAAACTCACTTTGAGGAAGGTTATGTTTTATTTATGAGCAAAAGGCTGTGAGCAGCAAAAAAACGGCAGGCAACACTCTGACTCTGAGACTGTGGATATGCTTCTTCTTCTTCTGCTTTTTCAACACGGAGCAGATAGTGTGATACGTTTTTAAAAAGAAAAAAACAACAACTACCAAAAAGGTCATTGCTTATAGAGGAAGGTATATGATTGATTGTTTCAAGTTATGCGGAAAAGTATAAAGTTTATTTAAGTATTATAGGAGTTTTTAAAAAAATATTTAGCTGAGCCAGCTCTTTTTTTAAACTTCTCTACTTTGTCCCAAATTCCTATACTTTCGATTGAGTGAAAAGTTTACTTCTTCTTCTTTTTTTTTCGGGAAAAAAGGGAAAAATTTAAAACTTTTGTCCAATAGTAAGGAACATCAATCATTTCAGTGTGTCGGTTCCAGTTTCGATTTCTTTTCTTATTATTTTTGTCATAATTTCCATGTGTTTTAATGTTGAATATTTTGTTTTTGAGGGCTTTATATTCAATTTGGAGGAGATAAATAAGATGTAGCTCTATGATGGAGCTTAGGTTATGTGAAGAAGTTATGTTGTATATGGGAATTTTTTTGGATTTAAATAAAAGTGATGATGATGCACTTGGAAATTTGATATTGTGATACACTCTTCCAGAGATTCTTCTTGTATCTACCTACATGTGACTTTTATAGAGTAAAGATAAATCTTTTGATCTTCTGAGATAAAAGGTAATTGGTGTGGGTGATATATTGGATTTTGGGACATGGTAATATTTATATTTATGCTTACGCAAGTTCAAAAGTTTAAAATATATACAAAACTACTTTTAGCCATTTTAGTGATTTATGATTATATTTTGTTTAGATTTTGGAGAGATAAGTTGACAATCTATAAATAAAATGGAATATTTGAATATCGAAGAAGTAATCCAAGTGTGACAGTTGGAATCTAATATTTAGAGCTTATAAAAATTTTTAGAAAGCAAGTAGGATGTACTTTAAACTGGAATTCAGTAATCTCATTTAATCCAGTTAAAGGGAGGTGACGGAAATTCCAAAAAATTGAACTCCTAATGCATTTAACTCAAGAGTAATAAAGCGGCATATTGTAAATATTGTTATTAAGCGTGTTTTATTTGTAAGCAAATACAGTGGTCGGCATAACTATTTTGACAGAGTGAATATCTTGTTATTTTGATATTTAAAAGATTTTTTTGACAAAGCTGAAATAGGAATTGGCTCTTAGGCAAAAAATGGATAATTTGATGACACATTTATTTTATTTTTTATTTTAGATTAATGAGTGAATAAAAATGAAAATCTAATAATATAATAATTATTATTTTGACAGTTTTATTTTAACTTACAAAAAAACACAATGTGAAGAACTTAAAACTAAATTATTGATAAATTAGTAGAAAATGTAGCTTCCTTTAGCATCTATGACTTTTTGAAGTCGTCTTGGAACTGATTCTACATTCTACAAGTTTCTGTAGCATTTCTTGAGGTATTTCTTCCCAAAGAGTTTTCACCCCAAAAATAGTCTCATCCCTTCTGCGACTCAATAATGAATTCCTCTTTTCTTTTATATAAGCCCAAACATTTTCTATAACATTTAAGTGAGGGCTCTGGGATGGACAGTTGAGGGTTTCCAACCCAATGTCATTCAGAAACTTGGTGATCATTTTGCTTTTGTGGCAAGGGGCATTATCTTGTTGAAAAATGAAAGAGTTTCCAATGATTCTATCGCCAGATGCAAATGCGTTCTCATTTAACACATCTAAATATTTGCTTTGATCATGGAGCCTTCGATTGGGACTAGGTCCCCATGACCGCTTGCAGAAATGCATCCCCAAAACACTACTGATGCACCACCATGGGACATGCATTTCTTTCCCCATTCGAATAGATTTTTTTTTAGGTGACCCATGAAACTCAAAGGAACTTTCATCAGTCCATAAAACTTTGTTCCAGAAGCCAAGAGGCTTATTTAAATATTCACTTGCGAATTTCAATCTTTTTTTTTATTGAATTCTATCAAAATATGCCTGTCTTCTTTTAGAGTAGTTTTTCGTTTTCTTCGGTTTTGCGACAATAGATGCTATAACCTTAATACTTAGTTCTGCCGTTTTAACTTTTAACCATTTTTGCACAAATCGGAGCCTTATTGAATTCAACTTTTTGATATATGCATTAAATTTGTAAAAAAAATATTTTAACTTACCAAGCATACAGAAGAACATCCGTCAAAATAATTTCGTCACTCAGAAAATAGCACTTTAAATACAAAAAGAGCAGCCTTGCAGCAGAACACTATCCAAATGACTGAGTTTGACTACCACGTGATAGTTAAAATATTTAAGTGAAAATATAGTTTTTAATATTGAGAAAGAGTTAGGTGTCTATATGTCAACATTTCTATAAGTTTTAAAAAACAGTAATAACAACATTGTAGTACCCGTAGCATGATGGTTAGTGCGTTGGACTGTCATGCAAGAGGTCTTGGGTTCAATCCCTGCCTGTGCCACCATAATTAAAAAAAAAAAAAAAAAAAAAATTTTCGCGGGTACTGCCTCTTGCGAGGAATTGACAATTCCTTCAAGAGTAATTCTTGTCATGAAAAAGTGCTTTCTCAAAAACTAGCCGTTCGGATTCGGCCTTAAATTGTAGGTCCCTTCCATTCCTGACAACAGTACACGCACACAGGAATGGTTGAGAGTTGTAAGTCACTAGGCCCTGGTTCACAACGGACTGTTGCGCCACCCCATTTGATTTTGAATAACAACATTTTGTAAACGATCAAAATTGTTCAAAGCCAATATCTTTTCTTGTTCTCAAGATGCTTGTGTCCAAAACCATTTTTTATTCTCCTATAATAAAATCAATTAAAAAAAAAAACTTTTATATCATCGAGAAAAATACGAACCCAATCGGACCTAAAATAAGCGCAAAAAAAAATTCGGAGACGAGCCGTATATGGTGGAATTAAATCTTTTAAAGCTCTAAAAAAGCCTTTTATTTCAACAAAAAACAAGCTGGCAATTAATATTTGCTAGACAGAACTCTTTTAGCACGAGTCCAAATCAATTTCAAGGGTTCCGATGGTTTCCGTTATGTTCGCAGACCAGTCAAAGAATCACTAAATACACCTTAAACCAAAGCTACTGTAAATCACGGAGAGGTTTGAGGATGTTTTTCAGGACATAGAATGGGACCGATTCACCAATTAGTTACCAAAAGGTACAATGCATCGTTTTATGTACCGTGACACTTTGCAACAAATATAATCCTGCCGCACGTTGAGGATCAGTTGTATCTGAAATGGATGTTTCGGCATGACAACTACCCAAAGCAAAAACAAAAAGAGGCTGGGATGCGACCCACACTGATAACTTCCCATCCCATCTGTCCGATTTGACTTACTTAAAAGTTTGTCTATATGTACTCGTATCAATTTTTACCAAATTTGAGTACTATTTTTTGTAGATTTTACTTTTTATGAAAAAACGGACTGTTGGATTTTTATATAAAAATTACTGAATATTGAAAACAATTTTTTATGTGAAATAAAATAATTTTGAACCCAATCTCTTCAATTTTTGAAAAGCTATTTGAGCCGAAAGTAAATTTTTACCAAGTTTTAGTATTGTTTTTTTTTTAGAGTTTTATTTTTTGGAAAAAAGCTGTCAATTCGATTTTTTTCAAAATTTTATCGAATGTTCAAAACACTGTTTTTTATAAGATAAAACTAATTTGAAGCCAATATTTCAAATTTTTGAAAACACATTTGAGTCGAAAATCAATTTTTACCAACTTTTGTTAATTTATTTTTAGGTTTTTAATTGTTTGTACGAAAACTGTCAATTCAATTTTTTTAAAATTTTACTGAATGTTAACAAAAATATTTCTTATAAGATAAAATTAGTTTGAAGCCAATACCTACAATTTTTGAAAAGATATTTGAGTCGAAAATCATTTTTTACCAACTTTTGTTAATTTTTTTCCAGTTTTTATTTTGTCGGTAAAAAACAGTCAATTCGATTTTTGTCAAAATGTTACTGAATATTGACAAATATATTTCTTGAAAGATAAAAGTAAATTAAAGCCAATATCTCAAAGTTTTGAAAAGATATTTGAGTCGAAAATCAATTTTTTCCAACTTTTATTAATTTTTTTAGCTTTAATTTTTTGTAAAAAAAAAACTGTCAATTCGATTTTCCTCAACATTTTTCAGAATGTTGAAAACAATATTTCTTATAAGATAAAATAAGTTTGGAGCCTAAATTTCAAGTTTTTGAAAAGATATTCAATTTTTACCAATTTTGAGTAATGTTTTTTTTGAATTTTTATTTTTTATAAAAAAAAAACTGTCAATTCGATTTTTCTCAAATTTTATCAGATGTCAAAAATATTATTCTTCGTTGCACAAAATTGTTTTGGAGATGCAATCATATTTAAGTCTTAAAATTTTAAATGTGACAATTTTTTTTCAGTAGTTTTGGTTTATAAAAAAACCGTTAAATGGATTCTTTTCAAAAAGTATACGTCTTTTTTATCACGTTACAATATATTATATAAAATTTAATTCAAGAGTCAAGCGTTTTTAGTTCGTAAGATATTTAGAGTTAACCAAAATGTTCACCTTTTTTTAAACTGCTATGGTAAAAAAACCACCCACTCAATTTTCTTGGGAGCCCTTTCCGCATCTTTCTGCCTTATTATCTGTATAACAAAATTTATTTGAAGTCGATATCTCTTCTGGTTCTTGAGCTATGGACGACGAAAAAAACGTCGCGAACGTACGGACTTACGAACGTACGTACACACGCACGCACAGACATCTTTCTAAAAATCTTTTATTTCGACTCTAGTTACTTTGAAACATCGAGAAATGTCAAAATTTTCAATTTGACAAATCGGACCCATTACAATAACTTCCTATGGAAAGTTAAAAATTCCTTTGGGCAAAATGACAACTAACAATTTGGGCTTTCCTTTATTTAAAAATTAATTGGGGGCAATTTTGGACTTTACGACATTTTACATTTTGGGCATTGTTTTTTTGACAAAAGGACCTAACGCCTACAAATATTATATAGATTTTTTGGTTTATAAAAAATACCATTTTGGTATCACGTCACAATAAAAATATAAAGTTTACCTAAAGTTTCCAGCTTTATTGGTTCCTGGGCTATTTGAGCCAACCAATTTTTATAATTTATTTTTTAATTGCTAAAGTAAAAAGTACCCTCTAATTTTTTGAAGTTCCTTTCTGTATCTTTTATTTGCAGTCAATATCTCTGCTGTTTTAAAAATATGGCCGACAAATAAAGGATTCCGAATGTGCATTATGTGCGAAGGCAAAACAGATATCTCCCTAAAACATTTGATATAGTTTCTAGGTACCAGCAAACGTCAAGAAATGTCAAAATTGTCAAATAAACAAATAACTTACAATAATCTCCTATGGGAATTAAACAAAATATTTTAATTTTAAACTCTCAGGCCTTAGCACGCTTTTAAAACAAAGAGAGTGCACAATTTTATGCTTATTATTAAAACCTTGCTTGAATTATGTATATCGCCATTAGTGTAAGTTTAAGTTTTA
The DNA here is from genome assembly GCF_945859685.1 of Eupeodes corollae. Classification (NCBI taxonomy): domain Eukaryota; kingdom Metazoa; phylum Arthropoda; class Insecta; order Diptera; family Syrphidae; genus Eupeodes; species Eupeodes corollae. Next base: position 48,156,818 of record NC_079147.1, read on the forward strand.
TGTTACTCGAAAGTCATCATTCTCAAGAAAATCAATTCTGACTATACTTACCCGGTACATAATTTGTCTTCAAATGTTTTCCCTTAACATTTCATAATTTAGGCTTTTAACCGGAATTTGGTTTACTAGAATTGTATTTTTTTCCTTTTCTATGTTGAAATTATTACTTAACTTGGGGGCTACAAAACCTTTTTTAGTTTTTTCTGTTTTACGAAATATGAGTTGCCCATATAAATCTATGAATATTTTAAATAATTAATAATGGAGACTAGAGGTTATATGATCCAAAGCTAAAAAGTGGGTCTTAAGTCGATTTCTAAACAGAGATGAACAGTTTTAAGAAGTGATTTGTTAACAAAAAAATCACCGGTTTTGTCATAGAACCACATATTTTCCAGTCTACACCTTTTACTCAACTTAAAATCTTATAAGAAATAGTTTTTTAAATTTTAAAATTTCAAGCGCTAAATGAAATTTTAGTAATTTTCTACAGATCATAAACTTTTATATTTATTATCTTTTACTTGACACTAACTTTAATCTTAAACTCCATTTTCTAAGCTGAACTTATTTAGTATTTCAGTTATAGGTTAATAAATATCATGCGGCTATTTTAAAGAAGGCAATTCTTTGCTCCATCACTGACAACAGTACTAGCACACAGGAATGGCCGAGGGTTGTAAGTACTAGTCTATAAGTCCTTTGCTATAAAACTATTTTAGCAGTATGATTGAAAATTTCACTTCGAACAATAACTTAGTTGTAGTCGAAATTGGACGCATTACTTTGCATGTCAATTTTTTTAGATACATCAAACAAAATCTAATCAAAACGTATCTCAATTATATTTCATTCTCTTATTACTTGAACTTAGTGATTTTAATTGAAAGATCAATATTATTCTGGGATCTTAAATATACAACAAAAAATTTTATACTGCTTAATAAACAAAACGTTGACATTGCTTTAGTCCCTGATTAACATTCCCTTGCTTTTCTTTTACAGAGACACAAAGAAATTCAGTCTTTCAAGTAATTTAACATATAGATCATTCCCTAATTAGGCGAAGTCTTTGGAAACCAACATTTTTTCAATGTGTTTTTCCAGCAACTTATTATTAACTTTCCATAGGAGGTTATTGTAATCGGTCCAGTAACAGTAGATACTTTATTTAAAGTTTAAATTATTTACTGTTACGTGATACTAAAAAAACATATTATTGTAAAAATTCTAATTATGGGTTTTTTATAAAACAAAAAAAAACTTAAAACAAAATATCTTTCACCTCGAAAATTTTACCAACAAAAAATAAATTTGTTTTCAAAATAATTTTGTACAACGAAGAATGACGTTTTTAACATAAAAAAATTAGACAAAAATCGAATTGACAGTTTTTTTTATAAAAAATAAAAACTTGAAATAAATTTTTACTAAAAGTTGGTAAAAATTGAATTCCGAAATAAATATCTATTAAAAAATTTGAGATTATGGATTCCATCTTATTTTATCTTATAAGAAATATTGTTTTTAACAGTCAGTAAGATTTTGCGAAAAGTCAATTTTTTATAAAAATTCACCGGTCCTGTTTCTTTTACAAAAATAAAATCTAAAAAAAAATAGTACGCAAATTTGGTAAAACTTGAAGTTCGGTTCTTGATATTTTTCAAATTAATTTCATTCATCAAATATGTGAAAATTTAAGAAATGCCACTAAAGTTGGTAAAAATTAACTTTCGACTAAAAATCTATAACTATCTATAAAAAAAAAACAAATATTGTTGGTTATTGTAAAATTTGTATGAATAAATCAACTAACAACTTTTGTAAACCAACCCTAAAACTTTTAAGCAAGACAAATCGACAGACGGGATGAGAAGTTATTCATCTTTTTTTTCGTTAATTTGTAATGAATTTTTAATCCATTCTGCCGTTAAACTGAATTCTATAAAGTTACAAGGTAGAGGGGTTGCAAGGGGGAATCATGCCCACCATACATACTTCACCATCCAAAATATGTTTAAATTGCGGCGATACGACACAGAAAGTTGGTTTGAGTGATATGACATTCTATATCGGCTTTGACACGTTTTCTGAGTGATATTTCAATTCTGGACTTTACAACATTTTAGATTTTGGGAAAAAAGATCTTACGCCGACAAATTTTTGTCTATTTTGAATTAAAAAAAAATTTGATTTATAAAAAAAAAATCAAATTTCGAATTTTTACCATTTTGGTATCACATCAGAAAAGGTACCAGGAAACGCCGAGAAATTTTAACATTTTCCAATCCACAAATCGGACCGATTAAAATAACTTCCCATGAGAATTTAAGAAATATTTCAAATATGAACTCTCAGGTTTTAGCACGCGTTTAAAACAAATAGAGTGCAACATTGTACTGTATTGCTGATCAGTTAAAATTTAAGTTTTATTTTACTTGAAAGTCATCATTCCCAAGAAAGTCGATTCAGTCATACTTTTTAGCGACCCTTATTTGATGCATTATTTGTATATAAAGGTTTTCCCTTAACATTTTATCATTTAGACTTTTAACCGGAATTTAGATTAATAGAATTTAAACCTTTTTTTGAGGTTGAAACCTACATTTCTGAGAATTGATAATGTGTTTAAGAAAATTTTTTGTATTGAATTATTTTGTGTTTTTTACGCCAAAAAAGTGGGCTTTAAGTCGTTTTATTAACAGAGATGTAACAGCGTTAGGAAGTGATTTGTTAAAAAAAAAAACAAATCCTCGGTTTTGGTAAAGAACCACATATTTTCCAGTCTATAACTTTTCTTTAACTGATAACTTTTTAAAATATAAAGTTTTCAAGCGCTATATGAAATTTCAGTAATTGTTTACAGATAGTCAACGTATATTTTACAAAAAAATTAGGCATGTTCCATGTGAAAACCCAGTTCAAATTCATCTTTCACTTGACACTAACTTTTATCTTGAACTATATTTTCTAAGCTGAACTAATTAAGTATTTAAGTTAAATGTTAACCAAGACCATGCGACTATTTTAAAGGAGGCAATCATTTATTTTAACTATTTTAGTTTGATTAAAAATGTCACTTCGAACCATACGTTAGTTATAGTCGACAAAATTTACTCAAAATTATCAGTTCCTTATCTTATTTTTTTCATTTCTAAAGCCTAGTACATACTTGTGAACCATCTCGTGAACCCATACAAATTTCAGTTTTTGGTTCACTCGTGAACTTGCTTGTGAAGCTGAGTGGAGAACAAAGTGGAGAGTTTTCGTTCACGGGCAATTCACGTGCAAAATGTACGGGAACTGTTGGTGAAGCTTTGACATTTGGTTTGTTCATGTTCACAACGTGTACTCACAAGTGTGTACCAGTGAGCAATGTCAAAAGTTCACTTTCTCCACTGGCGAACGTTCACTTCACGAGGAAGTATGTACTAGGCTTAAGGATGTTAATTTTTTAAGACACATCAAAAAAATATGATCATAACTTAACTCAAATATATTTAATTCTCTTAAAACTTGAAATCAGTGATTTCAATAGAGAGGTCAATATTTTTTCTTGGATCTCAAATATTCATCAAAAAATGTTATCTGACCTAATAAAATAAATGTTGGTATTGCCTTAGTCCTTCATTAACATTCACTTACGTTTTCTAAAATAAAATGTGTAAGTAACCTTTTAAATCACACTCAACTCATAATGATATACGATTCGAAATTTTTAAGATTAATTAAATTAAATATATTCATTTTTATATCAGACATTTTTTCCTAGCTTGTAAATGCTCTTAAAATAAGAAAAATGCTAGCCATTAGATTTGTATGGTAGTAAATGAATTTTGAATCAAATAACTTAGTCGAGTTATGTTGTTTTGAAAAAAAACTACAAATTTATGAAATACATATAAATCTAATCTAAATACTTAAACTGAAAAACCTCTAAGCTTCTTTATACTTAACTAATTCTTTAAAGTGCAATAAGGAAGTTTTGAAATTGTTCTTCAAACATTGTAAAGCTGAAATTGAAAATTAGACACAATGACTTCATACATTCATTTTTTATTGCCGGACTGTTGAACGTTTACCATTACAATAAGACCACCAAAAAATATTTATTCCCAAAATCTAAAAACTCTTAAAAATGGTCAACTTCTTGCATAACATTTATCTACGTCGCTTTAAAATTGTTATTTTTCAAAACAAATTCCCAAAACGAATGAATGCTGTTAGACAAGTCACAAGTCTTGTTATATGCAAAACAATAATAATAATTATTTGTAAATATGCTTCCAATGGTGTCACTTATTGTAACAGACATTTCGGTGATATGTTTGGTGTCAAGGTAACCTTGCTAATGCCCTAGACCAAAGCCCAAAGGTAATAACACTTCTTCTTGTCACTCAAAAGGTAAGTGTTCGCAATTCACCTGTGCAACAACATACAGAAACAACAAACTATATGTATATAGCAGCAGCACTTACCCCCTTGCACTTCCTTCCTTCCTTCAAATCACATAATATATCTTTTGTGTAGAACATTCAGGTCGTTCAAAAACATTTTTTTTCTTACAATTTTCACACTTGTCAGCGAGATAATTCGTAATAATTCCACCGGAGGAGCAGCGCCAGACACACCCCACGGCTATCACTGGCGACAGCGAACATGAAAGCCAGTCGTCCACACCTCTCTTGTTCAGGATCAGGAGCAGGACGTGCGAAGCAACGACGACGTTGACGTTACTGTCGTCGTTCTTCGTCGTCGTAGTCGCCGTCTCCATGGTCATGTCGTTTGTCGTCACCTCGTAATTGCAATAAGTAGTTTTTCCAGAAGGAGCAAGTTCATCTTCGTCTCTTCGTCGACTCTGAAAAGAGGGCACGCATATTTGTCGGCTTCAACAACGACGCGTCGCTGTTGCCGCGCCATTCAAAAGGTGTTGAACGTTGTCCCTGTGGACATAACACCTATTTTGTTTTTATTTGTTCCAACATCAGGACAGGTATTGCAATTATGAAAAAAAAGAAGAAAATGTCTACATATTCTAATTGCAATAAATCTTGACGTGTTGATGAACGAGGGGGCTAATTTTATCTTACCATAGTACTTCTGGTCATACGTTCATATTTATATAAATTCTTGAAAAACGTTTAATGCAAATAAAAGAAGCACAACATTTTTAAAATGGACAACCAAGTCGCAACAACTCACTTTGAAATGGATACGAGTTAGATTGTTTTGTTTTTGTAAATACAATATTTTATTTGACTTCTAATTAAGTTGGGAAAATCGTTGAAAAGTATTCAAGTTGGAATCTCCCAATATTTATGTTCATACAAAATAAACATATCTATCATAAATATAACTTAATTACTATAAAATGTCAAAGGTTAATTATTTGATATGAAGTTAGAAAATTAGACAAAAAAGAAAACATAGAACGAAACATGTCAAACTATCACAGTTAATTAGCAGCAATAAATTATGTATTACCCATCCACTTCTCAGACAGCGAATGTTTTTTTACTAACTTGATATTTGGAAATTATTTTTTTAAATATAAGTTCAAGGCATTATTTATCAAAAACAAAAATGAGGGATTACTCGTATATAAATAGAAATAAGTTACTCATCAGGGCCTTTTTCTTGTAATGACTTTGGCTTCGCCGGAACCTTAACTAACTATGAATAAACACTGTGTATCAATCTGACTTCTTGGAAAGTACTGAAGTCATTTTAGATGTAAGAAGGGGCTGGAAAATATATACAAGAAAAAAATGGACGAACTGTTGCAAAATATAATAATAAACTGTAGAGCAAGCTATCTGCCATTGCTTGAACTGCAAAACATTATATGAGAAACAGCAGGCGTAATAAAGACAACATACACTATACGAAAAAAGTCAGATTGGTACGACCGCAGTCATGTGATAATCTTAGAAAAAAGGCATTTGCATTCCTTAATTTCTTTAGAAAGTACAACATTGATTCAAATCGAATTGACTACATCGACACCTCAAAACAGTTTAAAAAGTTGTGCAGGGAAAGAAAGAAATCGTAGGAAGAAGACCTGGCAAGAAAGTTAAGCCATTGCAAAGACACTACGGAGTTTTGGAAACTAACAACAAAATAAACGGAAATGAAGGAGAAACTAAGAATTTCTCTGGAGGACTTAAGATTACATTTTTCAGGATTGCTAAATATCTCTTCGGAACAACTAGTATGGAGTTAAGTAAAACCACCTACCAAAGATGATATCATTGATGCGCAGATAACGGTTTTGGAAGCAGAAAGCTGGCACAGACGGAATTCCCGCAGAGTTCTTCAAATATACTTCTACCGAATTTAAGCAAAAACTAGCCAAGCACTCAATATCATCTTTAGTTTTGCTGTACATCCCGATTGCTTTGATGAGGCTATTATCTATGTGGCCAATACTTAAAAAAGGTGACCCAAACGACCCAGCAAACTATAGGGGAATATCATTTCCTAATGCACGTTCAAAAACGTACACTTCAATACTAAATAGAAGGCTTATTAATTGGGTAAATTTAAGCAACAAACCGAGCGAGTATCAGTCAGGGTTTCAGACTGGATGTAAAATACAAAGCAAACTCAATCGTAGTGCTTAACTGTATATCTTTTTCGTTGCCTTGAAAGCTGCATTTGATACAGTTGACAGAAAAACGCTGTTCTATAAACTTTACAGATTTGGTGTATTATCCAAGTTTGTTAAAAAAAAACTTTAAAATCAAACGACAGCTAGCGTTCATAATAGATGTGGTAAATCATCTAGAACTGAATGGATATACTGGTCTTTAGATGAAAAAATCACTATACGAGATTATCCAATCGATCAATAAAAGGGATATTTTAATTTTCCAGTAAAAGTAATTAAAGTAATTTTGTTTCAACTAAACTAAAAGTTTTAACTACTCTCCTTTGTTTGAATAAAAAGTAAATTTTGCTACAGGTCAATAAGTAACAATTATTTGAAAAAAAACTAAAAATTGTATGATTTTAAATTCATTTTAAATTGAATATACAATTTTGTTAACGTTATCACTCGGGCAGACGACATTTTTGTCATGTTTTATTATTTATTCCTTACACCAAAAAATTTATGTAACAAGAAACTTAAAATTATTGATTACAAATATCTATTGATCTATCTATCTAACACTGCAACAGGACCTTATTTCCTTTAAACTTTCCAGTTAAAGTGGTTTCCTCGACGAAACGTGTTACGTTAAATAATTGAGATGGATTCAAATTACGCAGGAGAATAATAGGTGAACTAATCCTTAATCCAAGATTATGTAATGACATTCCAAGTAAATCTAGTAAATTTAAAAATTAAATTTTATAATTATACACAATCATGTTCATTAACAAGAGCGTCGATTGATTTAAAAGGCAACAGATCGCCTGGTAACAACAAACTTTTCTATCCGGAAGTTAATTGCTTCAACATCAACATTTTTTGTTGCTAAAATAGCTCGATGACTAAGTCAGTTATGATTCAAGTAATTACTCTGTAAATCCGGAAAAATACTTTGCATCGATTAATTTGTTTTTCCTGAAAAACAGTGCAGAAGTTGTCGGGCAGTTACGTGCATTGCATATTTTGCAGCTCTATTTCACAGTTCCCGGTAGTACCCGTGGCATGATGGTTAGTACGTTGGACTGTCATGCGAGAGGTCTTGGGTTCGATCCCTGCCTGTGCCACCTTAAGTTTTATTCACAGGTACTGCCTCTTGTGAGGAATTGACAAATTCTCCAAGAGCAGCTATTGTCATGAAAAAGTGCTTTCTCAAATTAGCCGTTCGGATGCGGCACATAAACTGTAGGTCCCCTCCATCCCTGCAATTAAGTTAATGGTTTAAAGTTGTAAGTCACTAGGCTCTGGTTCTCTACGGACTGTTACGCCACCTAATTTATTTATTTTATTTATTTTACCGTTCCCAATATCTAGTTATTGTTTGAAAAATATTTGTAAATATTTCAAAGTATTTTAGCACTTTATCATAAGAATGATTGTTTTAAACATATGTACACTTATCTCATCTGAGCTAGTAGAGCTTGAACTCTTCTGCAACACTTCAGCTATCCCACTATTGTTTTGAATGTTACATATAAATATTAGAGTTAAACTATTTTGTTTACTACAAAATAAATTTAAGCTATCAGCAACATGTGGTGGTTATGCTATTAAATTCTAGCTTAGCGCCATCTATTGAATACTTACTCAATCGAGTCGCCATCTGTTAGAATCGTTTGCAATAAAATAATATCTTTCAAGTTGAATCAAACTGCACATGGTGTACAATACTGATCAAAATCGGTTAAGTAGTCTTGGAGTCCATCGCTGACAAACATCGTGACAGGTAATTTATATATATAAAGATGATGATAAAAATCGTTCAGGAGTTTATTTAATTTTTATGTGAAAAGTAGAATTTTATTTGCATCGCTACAGAAAAACCTACGAGTAGTGTTGTTGGATAAGATAAAAAGATGATCAATGATCAGATCATAAATTTAATAGTACTGCGGAAAATTTCCATCATTAAATGTAGAAACAGTAAAAGAGCAGAGAACCTTGCTGATTTATTTGTGTTTGCACACTTAGCAAAAACCAAAAATATTGTTTATCGTAGAACCTAACAATTATTTGAAAAAAAAGAAAGAAAGGTTTTTGTAGTAAGGAAATAAAATAAGGTAAATGTGTGCCGAAGCGTTTGAGAACAGCTAGAAAGGCTATTTTACTACCCAAATGTTCAGATAGGCTTCTTTGTTGTTATATTTACATATTAATATTTTCCTATATTTTTCACGAAACTAAAATTTTCAACGAGTGCAAAGACGAGCGGGTCAGCTAGTTTTTTTATATAATTGAATCTGGTTGAAAAATTTTGACAGACGAAAGGTCTTACAGTCGCAAAAGTTGATATGTGTATTTCTTTAACTTTAAAGAGTTCTCATTATTTTTTAACAAGTTTTATATTTTAAAGTTATTTATTGTTTCAATAAAAAAGAAACAAGTCAAATAAGTTTGATTTAACTTTTTCTGACCCCAAATTTTAGAACTTATTTAAAAAAATTGAAATTCTGCATCGTCAACAATAAAATTGAATATTCATATATTATTGTCATATTTTAAAATTGTATTCGAAAGAACAAAAAACGAATATTTGAATAATTGTTAGAATTCCTGATACCTTATTTCATTTCAACTTTCTGAAAAAATAGTTGTTTTTGTTGACAAATTTGGTTTACTAAAAAAAGCTAAGAAGTGACGCACTATCATAACTTCGCATTTAACAAACCCCATACCCTTAAGAACTTACAGCTGATATTTGTTCGTATTAGCGTTATTCAAATTATCATTTAAAATTTTGAAAAATAAGCCATCAATAACAATTTAACTTCAAGCTTGCCAGAATATTACTAAATTTTAACGTATTTAACTTCTCATCGGAAGTTATTGTAATCGGTCTGATTTGTCAAGTTGAATATACATTTTGGACGTTTAAAGGTCCCTAGAACCAAAATTATAGGTTTTTAGAGAGATGTGTCCAAAAAAAGAGGCTAGGATGCGACCCCCACTGATAACCTCCCATCCCGTCTGCGTTTTTTTTTTGCTTTAAAGGTTTGTAAGTTTTCGTATTTTGTTAACAAAGGTGTCAGTTGAATTATTTGGAACAAACATTTAAACTACCACCAATATTTAGCATATTATGAAATATTTTAAATTTAGAATCTATTTTTATTAACGATATTTTTAACCGAAAACCAATTTCTCCCAAATTTAGTTGCATTTCTTAAAAATTTGTATTTTTAAACAAATACAAATTGGATGAATGAGTAATAATTTGAAGTCAATATCTTTTATTATTCACGAAATATCTAAAACCGTTTGAAGGTCCGTAGATTTAAAATAAAAGAATTTTAGAAAGATATCTGTGCGTGCGTGTGTACGTACGTCGTCCATAGCTCAAGAACCAGAAGAGATATCGACTTCAAATAAATGTTGCAATACAAATAATAATGCAGAAAGGGCTCTCAAGCAAATTGCGTAGGTGGTATTTTTACCATAGCAGTTTAAAAAAAAGGTGAACATTTTGGTTAATCCTAAATATCTTTCGAACCAGTGACGCTAGAGACTTGAATTAAATTTTATATTATATACTAGCTGACCCGACGAACCTTGTTTTGCAATATAATAATATATTTTGCTAGAAATAAATAAAGTGTGTAAGGATGTGGTATATAAGTGGGACAGGTAAAGAGAACTGTAAATAGTGAAAAATATTGAAATAATAAATCACCAAACAGACAGACATCGTTTGGACTTGAGACTTATTGAAAGTCATTGAAAATGCCAATCTAATTGGAAATTGAAGGCGTTTGAATCGAATTCTCATATCTGTGGGTATAATTTTGATACACAGTAATAATATATTTAAACCTCGGAGTTTGTCAGTTAGAATTATGGCTTCGATAACATTTTTCATCAATTTTTTAATTACTACCGTTGCACAACCGTGGTTAGCTCAAACTACTAAACAAAATAACCGGTGATCTAACCTACTGTTTTAAATTATGCGGTGGCATGCCTGGTAGATCTGAGTTCAAAAAATTAGTTGGATAGCTTACAGCATCGGTAGAAATATAAACTGTAACAATTGATTTGTGTAACAACAAGTCTCCTCGTAACAAATTTTGTATCTTGAGACTTAATTCGTTGATATTCACAAATTTTTGCTGCTAAAATTGATATTTCTGACAGCCACTCATGAAAGAGAACATCTTGTGAATCAATAATCATGCAGAAATCGACGGGTAATTTTATGCGTCCAGTTTCATCTGCAGTAACTTTTCTGACGCCTAAATCTAACAATTGTTTTAAGGATGTTTCAGCGTATGGATCTTGAAGCAATTGAACACGCATATATTTACTTTCAGTTGTATTTTTTCAACATAACGCCACAGTGGCGATGATTTTAAGTACGCGTTGATCTCATCAAGCGTACGTTGAACGCGGAATAACGGGAAGCGTTTGTCTGGAATCACCTGAAAGGAGTTACAGAGTGCCGCCAAATAGTCTGTCACTTTTTTGAAACCTTTCAATTATCCTCAATGCCTCAAGCGTTTGTGAACCAAGTACATTCATCCCAGATTATAATTTTACACTGTTTCAGCATTGTGGCCATGGATGATTGTTTTTTTGTATTGCACTCCAAGTCTGGGTTACTTTGAATATTTATAGTGGCAGTTTAAATACTGAATGAGCTGTTCTACCTCCATCCAATAAAGTTGCCGCAATCTTAGAAGTTTCAACAGGCATTGCGATACCATTATTTGATCGTATTTTTTTCAAGAATTAGCGAAATAACGAATTTTTGCCAGTTCCACCTAGTGCAACCAAAATAAGAATCCATCTTGTCCTGCGGAAACTGTGGGCATGATGTGGTCATATATGGTTCTTTGATCTTCATTCATCAGTGGGACATTGCGAGCAACAATCGCTGGCACATCTACAATATTGTATTGTAGTTCACGATTGAATTCAGTGTCTATTAAATCAGATGCATTTCGATTTGGTGAATGCATACCGAAATGACTGGGTGGTAAGTTGGGAATGAGAATGCAAAGATTCTCAATAGCAATCAATCCTTCATTGTACATAGCATCACTGAATAAACCATACCATTTAGGAACATACAAAATAGATAAAAACCTATTCTCAAACCTACCGAATGTATATACAAAATTTCATTGAAATTGGTTAAGCCGTTTTGGAGGAATATGGCAACTAACACTGTGACAGGAGAATTTTATAGATTAAATTGTAACGTAATACTAAACCAGTATATTTTTGGAAAAAATTCCAATTAACGGGTTTTTTTTATAAATCATAAAAACTAAGAAAAAACATCTGATAAAATTTTGAGAAAAATCTCATTGACAGTTTTTTACAAAAAATAAAAATCTAAATTAAAAAATTAATAAAAGATGATTTTTTACAAAAATATCTTTTCAAAAATTTAAATGGCTTTCAGCTAATTTTATTTTATAAGAAATATTGGTTTCAACACTTGGAAAAGTTTTGAGAAAAATTGAATTGACAGTTTTTTTTTCTTCAAAAAATTAAAACTTAAAAGAAAATTTAACAAAAGTTCGTAAAAATTGATTTTCGACTTTTCAAAAATTTTAAATTATGGCATCAATTTAATAAGTTCATATTAAATTAGAAATATTGTTTTCAATATTCAGAAAAATTGTGAGAAAAATCTAAAAAAAATTGATACCTACAACTTTACTTTCGACTCAAATAGCGTTTTAAAAATTAAAAATATTGTCTTCAAACTTTTTTTTATTTCACATAAAATATTTTTAAATTTTTTAAGAATAATTCAACTTACAACTTTTTTAACCCAACACGATAACCTACAAGACAAATCGACAGACGGGATGGGAAGTTATCAGTGTGTGTGGAATCACAGCCTCTTTGTTTTTGTAGATTTTATTTTTTTTAATTAAAAATAAAATAAAATTAGTTAGAAGTTATCGTTTTGAATTTTTGAAAAGATATTTGCGTCAAAAATCAATTTTTACCAACTTTGAGTATTGTTTTTTTGGGTTTTTATTTTTTATGTAACAAAAACCGACAATTCGATTTTTTCACCATTTTACCCGTTGTCAAAAACGTTATTCATCGTTGCACACAATTATTTTGGGGATAAAATCATTTTTTGTTCGTTAAATATTCTAGGTTACAAATGTTTTTTTTTTTTTTATTTTTTGTTTTATTTATAAAAAAAAACGTTAAATAGATTTTTTTGCAAAAATATACTAGTTTGGTATCATGTTAAAATAGAAACTTTAAAATTGTATGCTATGTTAAAAAAAACACTCGCTAAATTTTGTTTGAGTCCTTTCTGCATCTTTCTGCATTATTGTCTATATAACAGCATTTATTTGGAGTCAATATCTCAACTGGTTCTTAAAATATGAAGGACGAACAGAGTTTCGAGAACGTACGTATTTCGACTCTAGGGACCTTGAAACGTCGAGAAAAGTTAAAATTTTCAATTCGAAGAATTGGACCGATTACAATAACTACCTTATGGAAGTTAAAAATAACAAAGTGCTTTTGGGTCTCCGTGAAGCTCCTTCTTGACAGGTGATAGTCTAACTGTTGGACAATTCTAAAATGTTGATGAGACAACATATTATGAAAGAAATATATACCATGTGCGGCACTCAGGAATAGCTGATGTTTGTCAGTTCTTCGTCGATCTTTGGAATTTCTCATCACGTCACACATGCCATTTAAGCGAGCTGACCATTCAAAACGTTGTAGATTAAACTTTGAATGGGTGCTTAAAAAACAGGGGATGGACGACGATTTTTTGAACAAAATTTTTTGCAGCGACGTAGCACATTTTTCATTTTCGATTTTAATAAACAAAACTGTCGTGGGTATTTGGGTTTCTGAGAATACTTAAGTAATGAAGAGAGGCCGTTTTATCCAAAAAAAGTCACTATTTGTTGAGCTCTTTAGTCGGGAGGTGTGATTGACCCTTACTTCTTCGAAAACGATGATGGAACGACGGTTCTCATCAAATCGGAGCGTCACACGCAAAATATTGTTGGCAGTTTCATTTTTTTTTAAATAATTCAACTGACACATTTTTTAACAAAATACGAAAACCTACAAACCTCTAAAGCAAGAAAAACTGATAGACGGGATGGAAAGTTTTCAGTTTGGGTCGAAGCCCAGCCTCTTTTTTGAAAAGAGTTTGATCTTATAATAATAATTTAAGGAAAAAATTAAGTTCTCCAGCATTTAAAGATTTTAATCATTTTTTATTTCCAAGTTGCAACACTGTTCAAACGATTGAAATAAAAATATAAAAGACCAAACAAAAATGATGTTTTAAGTAAAAGTCTGCATTCAAATTACATACTTAAGTGAATGTTTTTCATCATTATCATCTAATGGCAACGTTCAATCAATAGAACTATATTCATTTGATTTCCATATAATAAAATTCCCAATTTTCCCAACCAGCAAATCAAAGAAATTATTTTATGTGCTACCATTTCGTATGCCGAAAATTCTCTGCCAACGCATGTAACTAACCTTTAAAAGTACCAATTTAAGAACAAACAAAATATTGCCTTCACAAAACGCACAGAGATGTAACGTTTAATGTTCAATTTCTGTAACTTTTTGTAGACATTTAGTGGCAATCCTTATACAATACCTTAAGAACAACACCTTTATACCAAAAACTAAGTTGCTCTGTCTTGAACAGAGGTGTGAACAAGATCCTTATGCCAGATTGTGTTTTGGAGCTAAATAATAAAGACCTGTACCAGTCTCCAGGGCAAACTGCAAACTCCATCGCAATAGGAATATTCGTTGGCGGATGGAGCGGTGGCTCGTGAAATTCCTCGGGGACTTACAGTCCAGTAACTGCGAGGTATAGGTACGATAAAGGCATAGCTCGCGTTTTAAAAATCAAACACGCGCTTCTTCCCAAGTCGCCCATATTCTCTGGAAATAAAACTGCAACGTTTTACTCAGTTTCAGTGCCGCGAAACGTTACCATTATACGAGTGTAAGTAAGTCCTATCATATTAATTCGCCAAAGCAGAAATGGAGGTGCTGCCAACAACAGCAAGCCGACCTTTAATTTAGTCCGCATTTGATGGAGCATGATTAAAACAGAGGGCTCACTGGCTCTATGGCACCTTATACTTATATGCAAGAGGTGTTAAGGTGATGATGATGGGAGCAGCTGTGGAACGACCAGTAAAATGGTGGTGCTGGTTATGTGTGCTCATTGGAGTCCAATTGATGATACTTGACTCAGGTGGGTTTAATTACTATCGCTGCCGCGCCGCAGTCGTCACTGCTACGCTGCTGCTGTCGACAGACCTGGCCATAGAACGGACGACGCGACGAGGAGCGACGCAAGTAACTCGGACTCAGTCTCGAACTCCAACACGTCACGTGTGTCCACACCTTAGGTGTTAATGGTAATATATTCATTTCGTGAGGCAGTCGCGCGAAATCGGATCCCCCTGATTTTTGTTCGTTCTGTGTTTTTATTTTTTTTTTTTTACTCATTTTGATTAATTTGCCGCAATCAAGATTTGTTGGTGTTAGCGGGAGCGTAATGCTTTTTATTTTTATTGAAGGATACTGGAAAAGTTTTTCATTGCAAAAGGCAAGGTTATGGCTTTGGAAAACTGATGCTATGCTATGGTGGCTCTGGCTATAGACCAACGAGTGATGACGACGATGGTAACGTCAGGACGGAATTCTCTGAATCAAGATCAAAGGAGATTCTATATATCGAGATGATGCGAGCTTTAATGAACATTCGTTATGGGTTTTCAAGGATCTGTAGGCTAAATTAATGGTTTCGTTCTTTAGGGTGCTCTTGTGTCTCTCTATGAGGTGTTAACTCAATAAGACTAATTTTATGGGTCTGTTGGCACGTCATACAAAACAGCAAAATATATGTACTGAGAAGGCGTTCGTTTGGTACCCTTACGGTGCGTCCTCGTCCTTATAATATGTATATGTACATTTATTTATATATTATGTGTAGGTGATGAGGTGTACGGTACGCTGGCTGCTGCTGCCTGTACGGTTTGATGGCTTAATTGCAATTCATAGTACCATCAGTAATATTAAGCCGATGATGATGCTGATGGTTATTCGTTGATGCTCTATAGCCTCATATAATAATCTACGTATATTTACACATACATACGTACCTGGAATATTTCTATTTTAATCTGGATCGGAAATCAGTAGCCTGATGCATGAGTTGAGTAGGTATAGTGATTTTGATTGTACGGTACAGTACTTGAAGGAAGGTAGTAGAGGTAGATGTTCGGCGCCAAAGATGATTAAAGGTAATGAATCAGAGTGTGTGAAATGGAGTTGGAGTTGGTGCTGGAGAAGGAACTGGAGCTGAAGATGGGTCAGGAGTATATGTCTTGCTTAGATATGGATAAATAATTATGATTTTGATGATGGTGCCGAATGAGGTTTGTCTTAAAATTGATAAATTGGTTCAACTTTAATGAAAGACGTTAAAATGGATTAATATAGAAATGGGTAAGAGGTATTTTCTAAATTAGTTTTGTTGTAGGTTCTGCAAATTGTTTTGGCTAAAAGGTATGCAATTTCAAAACTGATTGTTAAGGATAATAAAATATAAAATGGAAATTATATCATCCAATGTTTGAATAGAGTCCTCACCACATCGCAATTTCATGATTTTCGAAGGGACTCTTGTATTAATATTTGTTTCCCTTGATCCTTGGAACAAATTTAATGAGTCATGCAGTTTAAAAAAAAAAACAAGATTATCCTTAAATATGTGTGCGATTATTTGATCATTTGAAAATTCCAAGTTAATTAAAATGTTACGACATAATAAAAATATGACCACGCGAAAATGAAGGTCTTCTGAAGGGACTTCTGAACTTTGAAAGTTAATAGTTTTTATGTTTAACTACATCTGCCAGAATTGAAAGTGTGGTCTACTCGAAGTAGTCCACTGCTAAGCAGGTTAAAGTCAACGGTACAGTAACTATCATCCATCTAAATCACACATGGGTATACTTAAAATTGTCCCAAGATTTCAAATCTCCTGAAAATTTCTCCGATATCCATTAGAAAGTGCACTTGAATCCAGGTCCTTGATTTCACGTCAGCATCGCTGAAAATAACTTATTACGTTTTACTACTTTAATTGTTCTTCCAGGACAATGAAACTATACCTTTGTCAAATGGGCGCTAGAAATCATACAAAAAGACTCTCCATTTATCCCGACGGCCATCTCACCAGCAGCGTAAACGTAAACATGGCCTGACTTGCTTTACAAACTGGCTTCTCTTTCATTCATACGAGCTAGGTGTCCAGCCCACCGGAGTCTACAGAGTTTTATTTTTGTTACAATATCTGCTCCTCGGTAGATTGCATGCAGCGTCTCCAAATTAGTTCTTCTTTAAAAAAGGGGTCAACAATTCTTCGCAAGACCTTACTCTCGAACACACCTGAGAAGTCGGAATACTTTTTAATGTGGCTCTCCGATTTTGTAGAATACTACTAATACTACTGTGTGAACTAGTGCCTCACACAACAAACTTCTCCATCTAGCTCGGTCCCTAGCTAGATGTCTCCAGTTTCGCGATCCAAGTTGGGTGAGGTTACTTTCCACTTGTGCGCTCTAATTGATTCGCGGTCTTGATCTGCTGCGCTGTCCTATGGGTATGGATTCGAAACTTTCCGGGCCGAAGTATACGGTTCCATGCGCTATACGTGAAGAAGCCATCTTAGTCGTTGGCCCTATATACTTTTTTCAAAGTCTACGTCACTGTACAACCCGTACAACTGGTCGTTCCATCTTCTCCTCCACCCCTTCGATGCATACGAGACCATAGATCAAACGAAGAACATTTCTCTCGAAACGACCCAAAGGGCTTTCAACCACTCTTGTCATAGTCCACGCTTCTGCACCGTATAGTAGGACGGGGATGATAAGAGACTTATATAGCGACGCTTTGGTCTTTCGAGAGAGGACTTTACCCTCAATTGCTTTCTTGGTCCAAAGAAACAGCGGTTAGATAAAGCTATCCTACGTTTGATCTCAGCGCTGGTGTTGTTTTCTGCGTTTACAGCGGAGCCTAGGTAGACGAAGTCCTAATTGAATACCTCAAAGTAACGTCTGTCGATGGTGGCGTTTTTACCAAGATATCGGTGTTGTATGTCCTTTCTTGACGACAGCATGTACTTTGTTTTGCCCTCAACCCATTTTTTCAGCTTCTGCTTCAATACTCACAAAAGTCCCATTGACATCACGCTGAATTCTTCCGATTATGTCAATGTCATCAGCATATGCCAGTAATTATACAGACTTTTGAAAGATAGTGCCTCTAGTGTTGACGTGTGAGCTTTGCAATTTTCTTTCAAGCAACATGACAGCGCATCACCTTGCCTAAAACCTTTTTTGACATCGAAAGGTTCTGTTAAGTTGTTTCCAATCTTTATGGAACAGAGTGAATTCTCCATAGTCATTCTGCTCACACGGACGAGTTTGGCAGGGATGCCAAAACTAGACATGGCACTTTACAGCTCGTCCCTGTAGATGATGTCATATGCGGCCTTGAAATCGATGAAAAGATGGTGGGTGTCGATTTGGTGTTCTTGATTTTTTTTCCAGAATCTGCCGTAATGTGAAACTTTGATCAACTGTGGACTTTCCTGGTCTAAAACCACACTGATGAGAACCTTTCAGGTGGTTGACGATGGGCTTTAGACGTTCACGTATTACGGCAGAGAAAATTTAGTAAGCGATGTTAAGTAGACTGACAGTTGACAGTTTAGAGCGTCTCCTTTTTTTTCAGGATCGGGCAAACAATGCTGAGGTTCCATTCATCGGGCATGCTTTCTTCCGACCTTATCTTACTTATCTCATACTGCTTTAAAGAGCTTGGCATTCAAGCCATCCAGCGATTTTATTAGACTACAGCTTAGATATGGCAATCTTTACTTCGTCTAAGTCAGGAGGACGGGCTTTTTGGCTTTCGTCGTCTACGTTGAAAAGATCATCCTGCCTGGCAACGGAATTCAGTTCGTCGTCGCCGTTATACAGTCGGCAGAAGTGGTCCTTCCATATCCTCAGCATTGACTGCGGTTCCACTATGAATACTATGTTGTTTCCACTTTCGTCTTTGCAGCCTTCAGTTCTAGGTTTATGTACTTGTGAATTTCGTTTCTCCATTTCATAAAATTTTCGAACTTCATTTCTGCTTTTAAGCCCCTCAACATTTTCGACTGCACGATTTTGTAGAATAGGGAAGACTCTATAACAGGCGGTACACAACAACGTGATACTTCTATAGTTGGTGTACGTTGTTACAACACTTTTATTGGGTATGGGAAATTTAATACCTTTTCGACAGTCTTCTGGCATTTCTTCGTGTTCCCATACGCGCACTATAATTTTGATTTACCGATATAAAGCTGGCCCGCCATGTTGAATCAGCTCGGCTGATATAACATCATCTCCTGGGGCTTTATTTTATTTGACACTTTTTACAGTCTTTCGTCAACAACCAAGTTTTTCGATGACACCAACTGCCGGTTCTAAGACTCAAAATGTGTTGTCAAAAAGATTCTCATAAAAACTATTTGTGCCTGCGTAATGCCTGAATACCAGCTAACGACCTTTTTTTGTATTCAAATTCCCAATACTGACTTCTACATCATAACTTGGGCAGGCATTAAGAACCCTTTCAACTTGTTCGTCGTAAATCTCTTTCTATTCGTCAGGGACTTCTTCGTTGGTCCGTGAATGTTTATAAGGCTGAGTTCTATGAGTTTCTCGGAACTCAGAATTCAACAAGTAAGATGGATTGTTTGTTAAATTTTAATAAAGCAAGTTATCGAATAATTTTAATACACCGACAAAAATTGAAATTGAAGTTTTAAAAGAACTTCTAATTCTAAAGGTAGAGGAGTTTGGGCAAGTATTTTTTTAATTGTTGGACTACTCGCGCTCGCGTTAAGTGAACTTGTCTTTGAGAAAGTGACAAGCTCGTTTTTAGCTCGTTTCTAGAGATTTAAATGAACTACAGGAGCCTAAGACCAATTTAGCCTAATTTACTAGTATTGAAACATACCAGGAATTTATTCATACATCTAAAAATTCTTCTTAATTTTGAATTCATTCTTTTATCAATTCCATAGAGTCTCCCATGGATCGGTTAAGTTTATCGAAAAGTTATGGAAAAGTGGCACGAAATTCGACTTCATTTTTATGAGATCCAAATATTTACTTAAAATGGTTTTCACATCCGATATTTCCTACAAGAAGTAAGGCCTCGAAATTTCAAACACTGTTTTTGGATCACATATTTATTAATTTTTTTAACATTTAGCTCATCGTCTTCAACACTTTCTCTACTCTCTTTGAACAATTTTAACCTCTTACAAGCTCTTGTTTTCGATACAGCTTGAGAACCAAAAGCCTTTTATTACATTTTCAAGGTATTAAACAGCAGAAATGTAATCCCATTTACAAAACTCATAGAAACTGTGTTATTCAAAAATTATGAACAACTGTTAATAAAACTGCCTATAAAGCTTTTCTAATCCCCGATCTACAAGATCTAACACCATAAAGATGCAGAAAGGACTTAGAAGCAAATTTAGTATCCGGTTCTCTTATTATAGCATTGTAATTCATTAAACAATGCGACGTGATACCACATTTTTATAAATTCTGGCAAAAGAACATCAACTAACGGTTGTTTTAAAAATGAAAAAATATTTGTCATGTCGAATATTTTGCTAGCAAAAATAAAATTACCTCCAAAATGATTGTATTAAAAAAAAAGAGGCTGGGATGCGACTGATAACTTAAATCCCGTCTATCCATTTGTCTTGCTTAAAAGTTTGTAGGTTTTCGAGTTTTGATAAAAAAGTTGTCAATTGAATTTTTCAAAAATTTAAAATTCGCAAAGATATTTGCATATGATGATATAATTCGAATATGATGATTTGTTAACGAAATTCTTAGTCGAAAACCAATTTTAACCAACTTTTAGTAAGATTTGATTCAGATTTATATTTTTGTAAGAAAACTGTCGATTTCATTTTTCTGAATGTTCAAAACAAAATTTCATGTAAGATAAAATTAGTTGGAAGACATAATCTCAGTTTTTCAAAAAGATATTAAAGTCTAAAATCAATTTTACCAATTTTTGTACTTTTTGTTTAGGTTCTTAGTTTTTTGTAATTTTTTTTTTATAGATTTTTTAGATTTTTCTCAAAATTTGTCCGAATATTGAAAATATTATTCTTCATTGCACAAAATTGTTTTGAACATAAAATCATTGTTTGTTCGTAAGATTTTCGAGGTGACAAATAATTTTTGTTCAAAATTTTGAATTATAGAAAAAACCGTTGATTGTAATTTTTTCCAAAAATAATTGGTATTACGTCATAATAATATTAAATTTAGTTCAAGTCTGTAGCGGTATTAATTCGTCAAATATTTTGAGTTAACTAAAATGTTCACTTTTTTTGCTATGGTAAAGTCTTTTTCTTTTGAGTCTTTTGTGAATCTGAAAAATTAATTTGAAGTCGATATCTTTACTAGTTCTTAATTTATGGACTACAAAAAAACGTACGGACGTTCGAACGTGCATCTAAAAATCTTTTATTTTGACTCTAGGGACCTTGAAACGTTGATAAATGTCAAAATCTTCAATTCAACAAATCGGAACGATTACAATAACTTCCTATAGGAAGTTAATAACATTTTTTACATCTGTTAAAATTTTTTGAAAAATTGAAGTCTTTCGCAACCAATCTATCATACCAATTCTTTCTGATAGAAAAGATAACTTCGTAAACTTAACTGAAGTTTAAGGCAGTCGGTGTCTATCTAAAAAATATCGGATTAAGTCAGTTCCGCAATATAACCAAGACCATAGGTTAATGAAAACAAATAGTTTGATTCTTTAAGCATTATCCTGCTACACAATACTTAATGAGTAAATATACTGGAAGAGAACATTTTAAGCATCTGTTGCACAGGATCGAAGAGACCTTCTAGTGCCGACAGTAGCTATTCTTAAAACCTTCCTTATTTTCTCGGCTACCACACAATCCATACGTAACACAAAATACGACGTACAACGGTCTTCTTAACCCGTTCTTAAATATTTAATTTTCTAGTTAAGTGTGTTGTCTAGAATGACTGCTTGATATTTCGCACTGGAAGATAAGAACAGGTTATGACCTTTAAGTCAGAACGGGGTAGAGTGAAGGCAGGTATTTTAGTTTTGGTCATAAAGAGCATCAGTTCTGTTTTGCTCTTATTAACACCTAGTCCACTGCTTTGATTTCGTGATTTCGCTAATCAATGTGAAGAACTTTCCTGAGACCAGTAAAATCAAATCATCAGCAAAAGCTACCTCCTTCACCTCACAACTTTTTGACTTACCGAGGGAACACAAAATGAAAACCTTTCAATATTAACTTAAAAAACGTTTTGGACTTAAATATCGTGAGGACAAAGTGATGTATGGGGTTTAAATCTTTTTTTATCAAACTAGAAAAAAGTAAGAAATATCGACAGATGTTTACGAATGAAAAGTTATCAGCGTTATTCTATTACTTAGTTAAAGACTCTGAAGTTCTTACATTTTCAATTCAAAGAAGACGTTTTGATGGTATTTTGTTATGTGCCAACGAAATTATTTAATAAATTATAGTTAACATTCACCTTCCAGTATCAATATACCAATAAAATGATATTTCTGTATTGGAAATCAAAGGTGAACCTACATATTCCTAAGGAAGATGCGTGGAAGGAGCTCATTTATATGTAAACAAACGAAGCTATCATCAATATTAATCAATTATATTATGCCTCGGTGTTACGTATAGTTGATAAGGTCATGTTATTTGAAATTATTTAGATACTCCCTTACACTACGGAGACGGGAGGGAGTTGCTTTGGATACACGCCCGTATCACCATAAACACAATATCCACCCTAAAGAGGAGGTTAAACAGATTATAAACAAAATCAATCTTAATATAGAATGTTTATGTGTTCATTGAGAGATACAGGATGCAATAGTCATGTGGATCTCTGGATCTGTGGATATCGAAACGTAAACAAAGCGAGTTCAATTCACTGAAATTAGATGGAGCGTATAAACATCTACCTTATACGATTCAGTATATTTGTATCTACAACAAACCAACAACCAGCGACTACGGCAAGCGACGGGACAAGCGAGTTCAACTGAAAAACAAATCTGGCTATTCCTGGAACAAACGCTGCGAATACACTCTTCTATACATGAACACATATATAAAGGCACAAAATAAACAATGTCCATGTCCGCCTGCCTATAGGTAAGTTAGGTGAGGCTATAGGAACTGGAACAGGGAAAGAACATCAGAGACACTACTAGAAGCTGTGTTCTTTTTAAATGAAATTGCGTTGTGTATTGGCCTTCGATTCCGTTTAGTCTATGGGCACACTTTATGCTGGTTTCTTTTTTTTTATTAAGTTTTATTTTCAAGACAGAACATAAGGGTGAGTTAAGTATTCATGGAAATAGGCATTTTTTTCTGTTTTAAGCTCCAAGACGACAGAAAGCTGGCTTTAACGTTGTGAAGCATTTCTGAGCATTGGATTCAAAGTGGCGAATAACATTAAACATAAAGCTGAATTATTTGAAATTTCATGTTTTGCTGTAAAAAATGTATTTTGAAAAATGTATATTTTAATTATTCTATGTATCCCATTAGGGTGAAAAAAGAGCAAATATTGGATCAAGGACAGAATGATAGTAAAAAACTAAGATATTTATAAAATAGGGTAAAATTTAAATTAAAGTTCAACGCCTAATGTATCCACTGTTAATAATGCTCAATGCAACACTTAGAGTTAAAACATAAATAGTTTTATGGTTGCATGGACTTGCAGAAAACTTTTGTTTGTCGCGATACATAAACAAAAAAAGAGGCTGGGATGCGCCCCACACTGAAAACTTTCCATCCCGTCTGTCGATTTGTCTTGCTTAAAAGTGTGTCTATATGTACTCGTATCAATTTTTACCAAATGTGCGTAGGTACTATTTTTTGTAGATTTTATTTTTTATAAAAAAAACGGACTGTTGGATTTTTATATAAAAATTACTGAATATCGAAAACAATATTTTTTATGAAATAAAATAAGTTTGAAGCCAATATTTTTAATTTTTGAAAAGCTATTTGGGTCGAAGTAAATTTTTACCAAGTCTTAGTACTGTTTTTTTTTAGAGTTTTATTTTTTTATAAAAACACTGTCAAATCCATTTTTTTCAAAATTTTACTGACAACAATATTTTTTGAAAGATAAAAGTAAATTAAAGACAATATCTCAAAGTTTTGAAAAGATGTTTGAGTCGAAAGTCATTTTTTACCAAATTTGTTAATTTTTTTCGGTTTTTAATTTTTTGTAAAAAAACTGTCAATTCGATTGTTCCCAACATTTTTTAGAATGTTAAAAACAATATTTCTTATAAGATAAAATAAGTTTTAAGCCTAACTTTCAAGTTTTTGAAAAGATACTTTTTTCGATATTCAATTTTTACCAACTTTGAGTAATGTTTTTTTTTAGATTTTTTATTTTTTATAAAAAAACTGTCAATTCGATTTTTCTCAAAATTTTATCAGATGTCAAAAACATTATGATGAAAGCATATTTTAGTCCTAAAATTATGAAGGTGACAAATTTTTTTTCTTCAGTATTTTTATTTATAAAAAAACCGTTAAATGGATTTTTTTTCAAAAAAAATATACTTATTTGATAAAATTTGCACCTTTTTTTCAAACTGCTATAGTTAAAAAAACCACCGACGCAATTTTCTTGAGAGTGAGAGCCGTTTCTGCATCTTTCTGCCTTTTTATCTGTATAACAAAATTTATTTGAAATCGATATCTCTTCTGGTTCTTGAGCTATGGACGACGAAAAAAACGTCGCAAACGTACGGACGTACGAACATACGTACACACGCACGCACAAACATCTTTCTAAAAATCTTTTATTTCGACTCTAGGGACTTTAAAACGTCGAGAAATGTCAAAATTTTCAATTTGGCAAATCGGACAATTACAATAACTTCCTATAGGAAGTTAAAAATCTTCACTTCAACGACAACAATTTTATTCCCCATGCCAATCCAGAACATGACAAGCCTTTTTAAAGTGCGATCACTTTTCAACGGCATTAGGCATCAACTTTTACTCATGCCAAAAGAAGAATTTTTAGCAGTTGATGAACAAATAGTTCGACATAAACTCAAACACTACAATCCCGCAAAACCTCATAAATGGGGATACAAAAATTAGGTCTTGAGTGGGGTATCTGGATTTAGTTATTGTTTTGACATTTTTGCAGGTGATCAAAGTAACACTCGTTCTAAAGGCGCTCCTGACTTAGTGGAAATATCGTAACTCGTCTCGCAGCAATTTTACATAGAAGTGTCAATAATAAAATATTCTTTGATAATTGGTTCAACAGTCCTAAACTCCAAGTTCATCTTACAAAAATCGGTCTATTGCCATTAGGTACTGAGCGACTTAACCGTGTTCCCAATTTAGAAATGCCTTCAGAAAAAGAACTTAAGAAAAAGGGGAGATCATTCTACATTCTACATTGAAAAAGTTGCTGTCATAGAAGGGTTTCGGATAAGTGCTGTCACTTGATTTAATAACAAGCCAGTTCATATGCTTTCAACAAGCGAGCCAACTACTACAAAAAAAATATATTTTAGAAAAGAGAAAATGTAAGGATATTAACTACCCTCAGGCTATAACAGTTTACAATCAGCACATGGAAGGTGTGGATTTATTAGATTTTATGCTTGGCTTACATAGAATTAATTTAAATTTGACCACATGCCTGAATGGCAAAAAAAAGACAAAAATGCAAGGTCTGACAACTTAAAACCTACACCAAATGGTAATGTAACGTATTCTTATGCTTCAATGATAAGAGGAACTGTCTGGCTAAATTCTACGATGAATAATAATCATTCATTATTTAGCTTTTAATGTATAATAAACCATATATGGGCTCTTAATTTTTGATTTAAAATGGCCTTAGTGCATGATGACCCATATATGGGTTCTTAATGTAAAACATTATAAATAATATATAAAAAAAAAATTGCAAAACTTTTTCTTTAACCTTAATAAAGATTAATTAATGTTATAATTTTTCTTTTGCCTTCATAATTCATGAATAGATTTTTAGTCGAAAACAATTTCTTAACAATTTGAGTAGCATTTGTTAAATTTTTACAAATTGGATGAATAAAATCAATTTGAGTGATATCAAAAACCGAACTTCAATTTTTACTAAATTTTGCGTACTAATTTTTGGTGATTTTATTTTTTTATAAAAAAAACCGACTGTTGCATTTTTGTAAATAAAAAACTACTGAATATCGAAAACAATATTTTTTGTGAAATAAAAAGTTTGAAGACAATATTTTTAATTTTTAAAAAGATATTTGAGTCAAAAGTAAATTTTTGATTTTCATAAGAAAACTGTTAATTCGATTTTTCTCAAAATTAGCTGAATGTTAAAAACAATATTTCTTATAAGATTAAATTAAAAAAGAAGCCATAACCTCAAGTTTTTGAAAAAATATTTTAGTCAAAACTTATTTTATTTCACAGAAAATATTGTTTTCAATATTCAGTATTTTTATGAAAAAATCCAACAGTGCGTTTTTTCATAAAAAATAAAATCTACAAAAAGTAGTACGCAAATTTTTTAAAAATTGTTACGAGTACATATAGACAAACTATTAGGAAGACAAAACGACATACGGGATGGGAAGTTATCAGTGTAGGTCGCATCTAAGCCTCTTTTTTTAAATTGCTATGGTTAAAAAAAACACTCAATTTATAATGTTAAGAGTCCTTTCTGCATTATTATCTATACAACAAAATTTATTTGATGTCGATATCTCTACTGGCTTTTGAGCTATGGATGACGAAAAAAACTTCTCGAGTGTACGTACATTCGCAAGCACAGACATCTCTCTATTTTATTTCGACTCTAGCGACATTGAAACGTCGAGAAACTTCAACATTTTCAATTCGAAATATCAGACCGATTACAATAACTTCCTGTGGGATTTCGAATCTCACCTTTAAATTTTCCTATCACATCAAATTCTTAAAATATGAGCCTTTAATAATGTTGAAGAGACAATCAAAAAGATTTTTTTATGGCTTAGTTGAAAATCAAAACATCCCTCAAAAATAAAATCTAAATTTGTATCTTCTACAGTTGCATTTTTAAGTAGTTTTTTGGAAATTCTCATCAGTTATACAGGGTTCGCAAAAAACCTCCCGTTTTTTTAGATATTTATATTTAAAGCTATGTATAGATAAAATGGTATTCCGGGTATAGATTGGTGTGCTAGGTCCGTATTTTTTCGAATAAAATGGGCAAAAAGTTGCAGATAATGCGGATCGCTACTGTCACATGATTGAGACCTTACTCCAACCGAACTTAATTCAGTTTACTAGGAACCACAAAAAAGTCTGGTTCCAATTTAAATAATTCAATAAAATTTGTCTGTTAAAATTTTTATTCATTTGGCATTGCCTTTTAAAATATGGAAAATCTTTTTGTCGGACCATGTATGTCTTCATTTGAGTCGGTTTGAGGTTTTGAGCTTAAAGCTTTAATCGTTTCGAAAAAGAAGTTTTGAAGTTAATTTTTGGTGTTGACTTAGAATTCGCACTACCATCTTTACTGTCTGCTCAACTTTTAAAAATATTCTTCATATAAATGGTGGTTACATTTTAAGGGCCGATGTTGAATGTGGACCACACGTAAACGTCAAGTTTTTTTTTTGTTTGTTTTACTTGTTTTGTTCAAAATTTATTCCGTATCGAATATTTCTTAAATCAAATTGCTCTAAAAAATCATGCACGGATATAGAAAAATGAAAAATTTAGTACGAAAAAAAAACTAAATTATTAAAATATCCTATTATCTTAATGTTTTGGACGAAATTAAAACACAAACATTTCGGTTATGAAAATGCATTGAGAATGTAAAGCCGAGTGTCTTTATCTCAGTTATGTAATATTAAGATCTAATAAACAAATAAAAAGATAAGGTGGTGCAACAGACCCTTGAAAACTAGAGTCTACAGTTATAAACCATTCGTGTTTGCGGATAATGTTGTAAGAAATGAAGGGGACCTACAGTTTTAAGCCAAATCCAAACTACAAACTTGAGAAAGCACTTTTCATGACAATAATTACTCTTGGACGATTTGTCAATTCCTCGCAGGAGGCAGTACCCGTGAAAAAAAAACTATAGGTGCAATAGGCAGTGCTTGAATCCAAGACCTCTAGCATGACAGTCCAACGCCACTCACTATCACGCCACTGGTACTGCTTTTAAGATATTAAGTGAAAAATGGAAAAGAATAACTACACGAAATTTGAACGTTTAGACAATTTTGAAAACATGTGTTTCAAACTTCTTTAGAAACATAATAAGTCTGGAGCGTTTTAAGCTATCTGTTGTAATGGATTTTACTTTTGAATTTTTCTTTTTCAACTAACTTAAAGCTAAAAGAAAAGATTATTGAAAGAAACAGAAAGAAAGCAAGACTGTACAACCCCGTCGTAGTGCATTTGAATTCCTTGTGTTTTTGTATCACAAAACATTTATCTACGGTTTGTTCAAGTTTATGCATTGCACGCGGTTCTACAGCATATTTGTCTTGCTTACCTGGTGCATAGAATGATTGCGTGTGTGCTGTGCACTGAGCCATCAGTTTCAGCGGCATCTAACTAACATCGAGCGCAGGATGACCCGCTGCGAAATAAAATAGGATTTTTCCTTAAAAAACATCCAAAGCAAAACAACAACAAGAACAGCGGAAATCTCACTAACACAAGGGATTTTGAAAAAATAAAAAAAACAGTTGGTATTGGAAAAGAATATTTACGATGTTTTCCAAAAGGTAATGGCTTAACTGAGGCATGCAAACCAAATGGTTACTGAACTTTTTTTTTGAATTCGTACATTTTTCCTGAGAAAAGAATTACATAGTTTGAAAATCTAAAATTCTTTATCTATTAAGAATACCTCCGTTAAAGAAGTTAGTTTAAACACAATTAAATTTTCTTAAACGCAAATACTTTAATGTTTAAATCCTTAAACATAGTAAAAGAATTATCAATTTTGTCCTAAGGACTTTCCTCAAAACTTCAATCAAAAATTTTTTTTAAGGTGTAAAGCTCAAATAACTCAAAAATCATTGTGTTTTTGGAGTTATTTAAGGGAACAGAAAAACGATTTTGATACTTTTATTTCAAAAAATTGATAGGTTTTCAAAAATGTAAACATGCATGCCAAATGTAAAAAACCCAACCAACATGCGTCTCCAACCAGCTCAGTGCCTAGCTAGGTGGCTCCAGTTTCGCACGCCAAGTTGGTTGAGGTCTTCACCCACCTGCGTGCGCCACCTGAGTCGCAGGCTTAATCAACTGCGCCGTCCCTCGGGATTGGATTCGAAGACCTTCCGGACTGGAGCGTTGATGTCCATTCGCTATACAAGACCTAATTCTGATAACTAGGTCAGTGTCGCTGTACAGCCCGTACAGTTCCTCGTTATATCTTTTCCTCCATTCTCCATCTATGCGTACGGGACCAAAAATCACCCGAAGAATTTCTTTCGAAGCATCCTAAGACGCTCTTATCTTTCTTTGACAGGGTCCAGGCCTCAGCGCCATAAATGAGAACCGGGATGATGAGTGTCTTATAGATAGTGATTTTAGATGCTCGCGAGAGGACTTTACTTCTCAATTGGCTTCTAAGTCCAAGGAAGCAACGATTTGCAAGAGTTATTCTTCGTTTGATTTCAGTGCTTGTGTCGTTGCCTGTGTTTATAGGGGTGCCTAGGTAGATGCCGTAATGTGAATATTTGGTCAATAGTGGACTTTCCTGGTCTGAAGCCAGATAGATAAGGACCTATCAGGTTGTTGACGAACGGCTTCAGACGGTTCACGTAAGACGGCAAAGAGGATCTATTATGCAATGTTAAGAAAACTGATGCCTCTGTAGTTGGCGCAATTCAGAGGGTCTCCTTTCTTGTGTATTGTCGACGTTATTTGCTACTTCGCTGCGCCACAATCCGTCATGTTAAGTTCCATCGATGTCCTCCCAATCGGTGAAAACGCTCGGAGCATAATTTGAATAATGAAGTTGTGTAATCCTACATACGCTAAAACTATCTTTTCGGCATTTTCTGGCAACATGTGCAAGGTTGTCAACAATATTTGCCAAAGAGAAACAAGGATCCCGAATGTATTCTCTATTGTTCGGCGAACTCGTGACAACCTTTTGTTGAAATTTTCTTTGTCGGCCAGCAAAAGTGTACCTGGATAGGGGCGCATCAGATTGGGACCTAAAGGAAAAGCTGCATCCCTTACGAAGAAGTGAGTGAGTATTTCCTCAGTGTTAACAAGCTTTTTGGGTTGGTGAATTGTGAGGGTTCTATTTAGGAGCCTTTTTACAAACTTGCTGTTCTGAAAAACACCTGCAAAAAAATATATTGAAACAAAAGCGAACCTTAGGCAAACGACAACAAAAAAAAAGAAGACAATAAGTTTAATTGCGGTTCCCGAGAGGATTTATTTAAGGTTTTTGTTTTATTTAAGTTTTCTTTTATTTAAGTTTTCTTTTTAAGTTAAGTCGCCAGAATTTTAGAAGAAGCCAAATCAACTGCAACTTCCTCCAAGATGCGGTGTTCTTTTATAGGGCATCCACTGTCTTCCAGTGATTTTCCGTTTTTTCCACTCTCCACTGTCGAGCTCCTGGAAGTTTTCCATTTCCCGCCATTTCTGTCCAGCTGTCACCAATTTAATTTTCCGCAGGTCGCAATAAATCGACTAGATAATTTGTTCTTCGTATTCGGCATTAAATTCCCTTTCGATTGATGTGCCATACTCCTTAGTTCGTCCAGATCTAAATTTCCTAAGGAAATTCGCCTCAAATGAATTTCTTTATAAGAGATTTTTTATAAGTTACCGGATCTTCTGAACGGTTTCATTTAACCGTTCAGTCGACTCTTTAGTTCCGGTGTGTGGATTGTGGAACACAATCGAGCCAGGTGGTACCGAATGTCAAATGTCATTTTTGTTTTCTTCTTTCATTTTCGCACATAACCACAACACTCCCTACTCTAGTGTCTAGTTAATTCGGTTAATTAATTAATTAAGAGAATAATAGTGCGCAGGTGCAAATTTTATACACCACTGTGCGGTGCCCTGCATTGGTGTTTGGCGAGTCCCTCGCGGGCAGATTACTTGGCGGGCGGTGCAGCTGGTAAATTCGTCACATTGCCCCCTCCTTAGGACTCTGGCTCC
Organism: Eupeodes corollae; assembly: GCF_945859685.1. NCBI lineage: Eukaryota > Metazoa > Arthropoda > Insecta > Diptera > Syrphidae > Eupeodes > Eupeodes corollae. The sequence goes on from NC_079147.1 coordinate 48,187,825, forward strand.
TGCTGAGTTCTGGTCTAGGTTTAAAAGGGGCCAAACGGTCCACGTGGATGACTCTTGTTTTCTTACTGCCCTTGCACTGGATCCGGTACACCAATTCAGATAGCCGCGATATGATTCGAACTGGGCCCTCCCAGTCACTCTGTAGCTTAGGCGATATCCCTCTTCTGCGTTTTGGATTGTAGAACCATGCTTCTGCAAGAAAGTGAATTGGGTGTTTTTTAATATCGTACCTAGTTTTCATTGAGTCTGCCGCTAAGTTTAGATTATTGCGAGCAATTGCATGTGATTTTTGCAAACGTTGTCTCAATTCTAGTGCATAAATAGGAGGGTCCAAGTCTGTGGTGTTAGGAGAGCCGAAGGCAAGATCTACTGAAAGCTTAACTTCTCGTCCAAGGTTAAGGTATGCCGGTGAGAAACCTGTTGCTTCATGTTCTGCGGAGCGATAAGCAAGGAGGGCTGTTTGAAGATGAAGGTCCCAATTTCTTTGCTGGCTATCGACGTACTTAGCAAGATAGTCTAACAGTGTTCGATTAAACCTCTCCACCATACCATCCGATTGTGGGTGTAGGGGCGTCGTCCTGGTCTTCTCTACACCCAGCAACTTAAGCGAGGCTTGAAATACTTCAGATTCAAAATTGCGTCCTTGATCGGAGTGTATAACCTGAGGAACTCCAAAACGACAGAATACCTGATCTACTAACGGCCCCAGTACTGTTTCTGCTGTCTGGTTGGGAATGGCAAAGCATTCTGGCCATTTAGTGAAGTAGTCCATAACGACGACTATGTAACGATTACCTGCATCTGTTTTGGGCAATGGACCCAGAATATCGATAGCAATGCGTTCGAAGGGGCATCCTGGTCGGCTTGGCTGAAGGGCTCCACGCGTTTTTCGCCGAGAGGCACAGGTGTGACAAGTCAGGCACCACACTTTAACATCTACCGTTCGTCCAACCCAAAAATACCGTGATTTGACTTTTGACAGTGTCTTCTTTTGACCTAAGTGGCCACCACTGGGGCTGTCGTGTAGTGAAGTGAGTATTGCTGGAACGCAAGCTTTTGGGACCACTATGAGTTTGTTACTTTGACCTGGTTTCTCCTCCCACACGCACGCCTTGAAGAACCTTCCTCCAGCTCTTCTACCCTGTTGCAATGTTTGCAATTGCCACATGTTCTTCTGGACAATGCATCTGCATTCCCATGGCGTGTACCTGGTCGATGTTGGATGTTGAAGCTGTATTGTTGGAGGCGCTCTAACCATCTTGCCATTTGTCCTTCTGGATGCTTAAAATTGCACAGCCACCGTAACGAAGCATGGTCTGTGCGCAGAGTAAAGGTGCGGCCAAAAAGATAATGGTGAAAATGGTGAGTAGCGAGAACGACGGCTAAGAGTTCTCTTCTTGTTACGCAGTAATTTCGTTCTGGGCCACTTAGGGTTTTGCTGAAATACTCAATGACTACTTCTTGATTGCCTTGCCGTTGGCTGAGAACGGCGCCTATTCCAAAATTGGACGCATCGGTGTCCAAGATGAAATCATCAGTAGTAGTGGGAAATGCCAAAATTGGTGCTGTCGTTAATTTAGCTTTAAGTTCGTTAAAGGCCATATCACAATTGACATTCCATGCAAAGCGACGATTTTCTTCAGTCAACTCAGACAGAGGCTTAGCAATGGTAGAGAAACCGGCAATAAATCGTCGGTAGTAAGAGCACAATCCTAAAAAACTTCGGACTTGTTTCTTATTTTGAGGAATCGGCCATTCTTGGACAGCCTTTATCTTTTCTGGATCTGTGACTAGCCCATCTTCTGATACGATGTGTCCCAAATAGTGTACACTTTTGGCAAAAAAATGACATTTGGCAGGGTTAAGCTTAAGGTTAGCATTACGAAGACGTTGGAAGATTTCCTCAAGGATACGGAGATGTTCGTCAAAAGTACCGGCGTAAGCGATGATGTCATCAAGGTAGATTAGTTACCTTGTCCATCAGTCGTTCAAAAGTTGCTGGGGCATTGCATAGACCAAAGGGCATCACGTTAAACTGCCACAACCTATCTCCTGTTGAAAATGCCGTTTTCTCTTTGTCCTGGTCGTCCATCTCAACCTGCCAATATCCGCTCTGGAGATCCATTGTTGAGAACCATTTTGCCCCCGCTAACGTTGAAAAAATGTCGTCCATTCTCGGTAAAGGGTATGAGTCTTTTCTTGTCTCATCGTTTAATAGTCGGTAATCGATGCAAAAACGATAAGACCCATCCTTTTTGCGAACTAAGACAATTGGGGAGGCCCAAGGGCCCTTAGAAGGTTCTATGATCTTACGATCCTTCAAATCTCGGACTAGTTCAGCCACCTCTTCTCGTTTCGCTAGGGGAATTCTTCGAGGCGGTACTCTAACTGGCTTAGATGTTCCAGTATCAATTTTATGTTTTGTTAGACCCGTCCGTCCTTGATCCTTTGGGCCAGCTGAAAAAACATCTCGATACGACAGAAGAAGCTCTTTGTAGTGTATACCTGTTCTTGGTTAAGGCCCTCTGGTGTGGCGGTAAGAAGGTCACGTAGATCTTTTGTGCTTGATTTTTCGGGAAAAGAAGGTTCACAAACTTCAGCTGTGCATGCTCGACCGATAACTATGTAATTTGGTAATGTTATTTCCTCCTCAGAAATGTTGACCATTCTAACAAAAAGTTGTGACTGAGTCACATTGACAAAAGTACGAGCTAAGAATACACCCTTTGGTAGTTGGTTTACGGCACAGGGTTCAACTAAAGCTGTACCACCTCCAAGGTCTGTCATTTGTGATAAAGGAAATACTATTTCTGAGCGGGCTGGAAGAATTTGTGGGCATTTTGTCACTAGTAAAGTGTTAAGTGCAGTAGCTGGTAGCTGAAGTGGGAGCTTTTTTCCTTGGACTTCCAACGACAGTTCTGAGAAATCTAGGATGCAAAGATTCTCCTGAAGAAAATCCACGCCCAAGATTGTAGGTACTTCTTGACTCACCACAACAAAAGTTTGATTATACTCCTTGTGGTCGAGCACAAGTATGATATCTGCCATACCTAGGGACCATATGGTTCCTCCCGAGATTCCTTCTATACGAAGCGTGCGTCCTGCTGGTCTTACTGTGATTGGAAGATATTTCTCGCTGATGATAGAAACGTCTGCCCCAGAGTCGATGAGAAAAAGATGTTTCTTTCTATCGATATAACCTTCTAGTGAAAGTCCTGCTCCATTAGCTACTCCTGCAAAGACAGAATTTGATTTAGAACAAGATGGTGTTGGCGAGATTGATTGAGGAAAAGGAGGGGTTTTGGAAGCGAATTGGTTAGTTTCTGCTGGTGTTCGCTTCTTCACACCGGCAGATTTTAGTTTTCCGCTTGTGATGGATTTAGAGCTGCTGTTGTGTGACTTCGTTTTGGATCACTTTGCTTTTCTGAAGACGATCCGGGTACAGTAAACACATTTCGGTGGCCTCGGCGTTCAAAACAGGACGTCATTTCTTGGGCAGTACGCAGAGCTTCTTGTAAGTTCTTGGGTCGTCCAACAGCAACAAAGTTCTGAATTTGTTCGTCTCGGATACCATCAATGAATTGGCTTAACACTATCTCTCCCACTACCTTTTCAGCTCCCTCTGGAAAAGCGGACGTCGCCAGCCGCTGCAAATGGATCGCAAACTCAGCTAACGATTCTTTAGGGCGCTGAAGGCGGTTTCGAAGAAGCGTATAACTAGTTTGATCATCTAGACTGAAACGCTGTCGGAGTAGACCCCGTAAAACGTCGTATAGAAGAGGTTTACCCCTTGGCATTGCGCTGAGGACAGAAAGAGCTTCTCCTCGAAGTTGCATTGCTAGCCCATGAGCTTTTACGGAATCGGTCCAACCATGGAAGCTGGCTACGATCTCAAACTGAGTCTCATAGTCTGTCCATGACACGGTTCCATCGTATGGTTGGATAAGTTTAGGATTAAAGGCAGGGGTATTCACCAGTGAAGTCGTTGGAGTATAGGACTGGATTGGAGGAATAAAATGTTGTCCTACAGGCGGCTGGTTTGAATGAAAACTTCTTTTCTGTGGTTCTGTTGATGGAAAACTATTCCTATGTAGGTTAAGCGTAGCCTTATCATTTGTAGCTTGGTCTCCAGTTGAGGTTATAGTGACACATCTAACCTCTTCTACAGGTAAGTGTGGTTGAACTTCATGTTGAGGACAATTCAATGGTTTTGACAAGCTTGGGAGTTGCCAAAAAAAAGCTGCTCGACGCATTTTCATTTATGTGAATGCCACGGGATGTTTCTTCGAAATCGTCCTGGAGAAAAGGATTAGAAGACGACGATGGATGAGGGGAGGAATGGGAAGGCACTGCGGCTGCAAATGCCCCGTTACTAACGGTCTTCTCCAATTCCTCTAATTTTTTTTCCATGGTAGTCTGTCGTAGCAAAATTTCGGACTTCCACTGCGCTAGTTTAGTTTCCCAGAATAAAGTTTGGTTGATAGTTTGCTCCTGCAAGAGCCTCTTCATCTCTTCAATGTCCATGGTTGCTTTTTTTTTTTTTTTTTTTTTGTTTGGTTCGTACGGGATATCAAAATCTATTTGATGGCACCCCACATCTGACACCAGTGAAACAAAAGCGAACCTTAGGCAAACGACAACAAAAAAAAGAAGACAATAAGTTTAATTGCGGTTCCCGAGAGGATTTATTTAAGGTTTTTGTTTTATTTAAGTTTTCTTTTATTTAAGTTTTCTTTTTAAGTTAAGTCGCCAGAATTTTAGAAGAAGCCAAATCAACTGCAACTTCCTCCAAGATGCGGTGTTCTTTTATAGGGCATCCACTGTCTTCCAGTCATTTTCCGTTTTTTCCACTCTCCACTGTCGAGCTCCTGGAAGTTTTCCATTTCCCGCCATTTCTGTCCAGCTGTCACCAATTTAATTTTCCGCAGGTCGCAATAAATCGACTAGATAATTTGTTCTTCGTATTCGGCATTAAATTCCCTTTCGATTGATGTGCCATACTCCTTAGTTCGTCCAGATCTAAATTTCCTAAGGAAATTCGCCTCAAATGAATTTCTTTATAAGAGATTTTTTATAAGTTACCGGATCTTCTGAACGGTTTCATTTAACCGTTCAGTCGACTCTTTAGTTCCGGTGTGTGGATTGTGGAACACAATCGAGCCAGGTGGTACCGAATGTCAAATGTCATTTTTGTTTTCTTCTTTCATTTTCGCACATAACCACAACACTCCCTACTCTAGTGTCTAGTTAATTCGGTTAATTAATTAATTAATAGAATAATAGTGCGCAGGTGCAAATTTTATACACCACTGTGCGGTGCCCTGCATTGGTGTTTGGCGAGTCCCTCGCGGGCAGATTACTTGGCGGGCGGTGCAGCTGGTAAATTCGTCACAATATAGTAATACAAATTGGATATACAAAATAAACTGTTTGCATTCCGTTTTTTCATAAAAAATAAAATCTGCAAAAAATAGTACGCAAAATTTGGTAAAAATTGATACGAGTACATATAGACAAACTTTTAAGCAAGACAAATCGACAAACTGGATCATCTTTTTATATTTGTTTTCCATTCTTTTTTTTTTAAACAGTTGTTTATCGATTCTGAAAAATACCCCAAAAGTTCTTACGAAGTCTTTTCGTAGAACCAGTCTTACCTTTTAAAATGAATTGGTATAAAAGAATTAAAATGTAGATATGTGTAAAATTGATGACACCATCTACGAATGCTGGAAACAAATAGTCCCTTCTAATCTTACCTAAATATTAAAAGACAAATTTAATTTGCGAACCCTTATTCTTCTTTATTTCAATTTTTGAAATTTGATTTTCGGATATTAGTTAATTTCAAATACAATACTCATGCTTTTAAGTATCTCTTCTCTTATCCTACACTTTCATTAAAAACCATCCACATTATATATATATTATATTCTATGATGAAATATTAAATTATGAAGCTCATAACTTTTCTCGTCATCATTCCTCGGATAGGGATGAATACAATTTTCGAGGCGAGTCATTCTTCAAAGACAAAAACAGTTTTTTTATATATTCTTTTTTTGTTTACACTTTTTTGAACTTGAAGGTTTGTTTTTCTTTCTGCACAAAACAAAAAAACAAAAAACTTCTCATATAATTCCATATTTCTATCCAGGACGTACATACATACAAACAAAACACTTCTTTTCAGATATAACCTCCCTAAATTCTACATATTCCAAGTCCACATTCTATTTAACTTCTTTTATTCATTTTCAATTTAATATGATGATGAGTTGAAGAATTTAAAGATTTTATGAGTTTAATATCTAGATACGTATAATTTCTTTGGTCCTATTTGCATTACGTAGGTCGTACACCACCCCAACATTCAGCACCCCCATCTTAACCTCGCACCAACTCCAAGTCATCATTTAAACTTTTCCACTTGAAGAAAGCACAAGTTCAAAATAAAATCATCAAAGAAATCTGCACAAAAATATGTAAACCTTGAGTTTTGTTGCAATACAAATTTTTAAACAAAAAAAAAAAACATTAACATACTTTTTGAAACTTCCCCCTCAGTATCGAGACAAGAAAATATTTCCAATTAACTCCCCCAAGTGGCAAGAAGAGAAAGTTATTTCGTCGTTTCCATCAGATATGTGTTATACACCTTGGTTACACCTCCAGCATCAGATTCAGATACCTGTTGCAATAAAATATGTGGAGACGGGGAGAGATGCCTCCATCGAGACCAAGAGGTGTCTCACATAACTTTGTGTATCTACGTCTACCATCATCAGCGTCAAGTCCCCTCCCCCCTCTGCCACACCACCACCACCATCGCACCATCATTGTCACCGGGAACTTGAAAGTCGACATTAGAGAAGCGATCTTTTTGTGATGTTTATCGAAGTATTTCAGTGTTCATGCGAAAGATACAAGCTTAAGTGCGGCAAGATAGCCCAACTTAAAGCTGATTAGCATGCCTACGCAAAATTCCGCAGTGTTCCCATGATATCTGTTATATACTCGCACAGTTGACGCGTGTTCAACGTTCTTGGAATATGGTCATATGCACACGAACAAAAAATCAGAACTTTAAATCCGAAAAACTCTATTTAAGGGTATTACTGTGGCACTTTCCTTATCGTTTTCTGTCAACGGGTCTGAGGTAAATGTATCTTGCAGATATCACTGTGGATGCTAATTACTCGGTAGTCCTCTTGCTTCTCATTCTCAGAAACCATCAGCTGCCAGCGGCATACCTCAGTACTTAAGTCCGACGAGCGCGTTGACGCACTTTTACCTTGGGGCTATTAGCTTATGTGCTAAAGTCTGCCCGGAGATTGAAAATATCAAGAAAACCAAGGCTCACAACGAGTACATTCAAAAGGAATTAGCTAATCAAATAAGAACGTTCGTTGGCGGTACTTAGCCTTTTCTTATTGTTGTTGTTGTTCTTGTTCTTCGTCTACTTCTGGTTGGCGCGCATGCGAACATTAAAAAGGCATTATCTCGGTTGCGGCAGTTTGTATAATTGCACGAGATGAAGTCAGACACCGAACTAAGATTTTGAATGTGCGTTGTGCGACTCAAGACAGAGTCAAAGCCAAGGCATCTTGAAGGTCTTGTAGAACAAGATAAGACTTATTTTTGGGTTGTGATGATGATGATGATGGTCGGGTGAAAGGGGTTCGTAACGTACTACGTACACTCTAGATGCGTGTAAAACATCCCACACGTAAGATGTTGAGGTATTTCTTGGTCTTCTTTCTAGACCAAGTCCATGTTAGCCATGTTGGTAAAGTGATTGCGTAGCTTATATCTTGAAACTGTGGGCCAAAGTTCCATCAGCCACACAGATTAATGTGAGGCTATAAAACAAATGCAAGAGAAGAGTGGAGTTTTTATAAGATCGCAACATCGCGTGCAGATTTTAATTTTCAAAAAGGTGATGGAGATGAATATTGGTTATACTAATTTCGAACATTGCGAAACACTGTTTGCTCGTGTAGACGCAGGTAGATTTATCTGGGTGGCCATTTGGGGCTACAACCTGTCAGAAGGTGTAATTATTTTGTTAAAAATTTACGTGATAATGATAAATCGGTTGATATTTGGAGCCTTCGGGCCATATAGAAGGTAATATAACTATAAAGATTTGAGTGAGGATCTAGATTGATTAGGTTGAGAGAATTATGAACTTTCAGGGAATTTAGTTAATTGAATCTTTGTCTAAAGTTGCTTTTAACAAAACAGCTATGCACTAAGAACCAATGTTTAGTTTTGATTAAGATGAAAATCATTTTATGTTCTGCACATACTTGTTCTCAGGGTTTCTACCTTCCCGTTTCAACAATCTTTATATTTTTATTCTTTAACCTGTTTCAGAATTTCTTAAATGTACTTCTTTTTTAAATATAAGTATTTTTTAAAACATACTTTATGACTAAGTGTGACTTGAAATTATGTTCACCTTTTTCCGTTTCCGTAAAAAATGTTTTCAATTCAATTTTTCTAAACTAAAAGTAGTTAGCAACAATATTGTCCATATGATCAACTAGGTTTGCTTTCAAAGATGTGGATGATAATGTGGTTTTTGACTAAGGGTGTCAGAAGTTGAGTTCTTGCCACAATATTTTCTCTGCAACAATTCTTTTTTTCAATTTGTACGTGGTTTAAATGGTTCGCTGAGTTGGACAACCACTCGAATATCAGACGTGGTAGGTCGAACAAAAAACACTCTTGACTTGTTTTTCACCTCTGACCCTTGGTAAGTACACTATTAGTGTACATTTGACCATCGTATGATATCAGTTCAGAGCTCCTCAGAGAACCGTTTGGCAATACCAGAAAGCCTACTGTTACGGTCTCAATAATTATTTAAGGATCTTTTACTGGTCACTATGCTTGTTCAGTTGTGAACTTGACGCCAGCACTAATATGATCACAGGTTTGATTCTACTTTGAATGAGAACTTTAATATGGAATAGGGTAAAAAGCATCAGGCGTAAGAAAAACGCATGGTTCGATTCTAAGTTTTCGTTGTTTTAAAGCCAATCCAACTGAGGAAAACAGGAATAAGTTCAAGCAAGATAGGAAGGCTTGCAACGCCCATATTCGACGGACCAAATTTGTACATGACCTAAAACTACGTTAAAAAATACTTCAATGTCCCAAAGGCAATAAGAATTTTTGGTCATTTGTAAAAAATATGACGAATTCTTCCTCTTCCTCGGTTCCTACTCTCGTTATCAATGCCACACCTTTTGTTAGCTCTTTAGAGAAAGCTAATCTCTTTGTTAGGCAGTTCGCCGCTATTTCTACACTGCCATTGAGTGTTATGACTCCGCCTGTACTTGAGCGAGTAAGTGATTCTATGGGATCAATCTTTTTTCGCACTCGTACTGTGGCAAGAGTCCTTAGAGATCTAAACACACATAAATCCGCTGGTCCGGATAGTATCCCCGCTATTGTTCTGAAGAGTTGTTCTTCAACGCTGGCAAAACCACTGGGTAAGCTTTTTCATCTGTCCTGCTCCTCAGGTCTCGTTCCGAGCGGATGGAAAACCACATTATCGAGCTCATTTCCAAATAAGGCGGTTCTTCCTCACCGTCTATTTACCGACCGATTGCACTTACGTTGCTTGCTTCCAAGTTCATGGAACGCTGATTTATTATCAGCTCAAGAAATATCTCGAAAATCGAAAGCTTCTTAATGGTGAACAATACGGCTTTTGGAGCAATAGTTCCACTGGTGGTCTAATGGTTCATCTCACCGAATAGTGTAGGAAATCTTTACATCGCATTGGAGAAAGTAAGATTATTGCACTTTATATTTCAAAAGAATTTGATAGGGTTTGGCATTAGGCTCTCTTAATAAATGCCTTGTTTCTGTTATCATGAATCCCTCCTTCATTGAATTAGTAATAAGTTGTTAAAACGTTTAATACAAGTTGTATTGGAATTTATTTAAGTCTGAAAACAACAAAATAAATGCTGGTGTGCCCCAGGGCTCTGTTTTATCTCAAACACTCTTTCTCATTTTTATTACTCTTATAGCTTTTCATATTCGTTTTCGGACAAACATCTCTCTTCTTCGAATGTGGAACTGCAACGACGAAATATGATAAGATCATTGAGTTCCGACCTAAATAGCATTGTAAAATGGGGAATAATAAACCGCGTGGAATTCAATGCTTCGAAGACCCAATGCTGACTTGTGTCGTTAAAGCAAGATATACACCCCCCTTGCCATTATACACATACGACGCTTGCAACGAGGAGGCTAAACATGTCGATATTTTCGGTATGTGTATCCACCAACCACCTTTTGTGGAACGATCACAAAGGCGATGTCACCTTCTGCAAGATGTTTGGGTTTTCTATGGCGATGCTATGAAGTTTTTCTCAAGCTCTTATCTGGTTGTTATTTACAAGACTTATGTACGTCCAAAGCTCAGCCATAACTCCCATATCTGGGCTGGTGCTCCTGCAACTTACTTAAGCCTTTTGGACAGTATTAAACGTAGAGCATTTAGATTGATTGGTGATATTACCATCATTAGATCATTTAAGTCGATGTTCAAATGGTAGACATGTGCATTCAAGAGGACACAAGCGTCCACAGGTTTTTCTCAAAACCCACCTCTGTCTATCAACTCCTACTCTCACCTCCCCGCGGTGAACATCGGGTGCCTAGTACCTCAACTGGAGATTGGGTTCCAACCACAGTGGAAAGTTGTTGGGGGCAGCAAACGAGAGAGGGGGGGAGAGGTGTTTCCACTAAGGCACCTCTCCTTATCCAGGCGGCCGGCAGCGGACGAATTCTCGAGATAGAATCAACGGTGGCGTCTACAGTTCCAGTAAGGTCGAACTACTTAGTGAACACATTATAGGGCTTCTTCGGCATATTCGGAGCCCAGGCCTATAAGGAGCGGTTCATCCGGCTCCCCTTCCTTGGAGTTATACTAAGCATCTGGCCCTCCAGGTTGGGGGTTGTGCCGTCGGGGTGACTTCCTGGCCACGTAAAAACGTCATAGTTTCAAAGCAAAAACAAGCCTCAGATACGGACGGATCCACTGTTGACAACCCACGCAAACGAAATAAGGACAACGAACTTCGGATATGTACGTGGAATGTTAGGTCCCTTAACAGACCACGTGTAGCCGAACAATTAGCGGAAGCCCTAAACTGCTGCAAGGCAGATATTACAGCCATCCAAGAAGTGCGATGGGATGGACCGGGTAAACGCAAACTAAAAGACTGCGATATCTACTACGGCAACTTCTACCGAGAACAAAGACAGCGTCTATTTGGGTGTGGATTTGTTGTTGGAACTAGGCTCAGGCAAAAAGTCTTGAGTTTCAACAGTGTGAGCGAGCGCATCACGACAATCCGCATCAAGGCTAAATTCGCCAACATAAGCCTAATATGCGCGCATACCCCAACAGAGGAGAAAGATGAAGACACCAAAGACATATTCTTCGAGCTCTTGGACAAGACATATGAGCAGTGCCCTGGATATGACATTAAAATTGTCTTAGGAGATTTTAATGCCACGCTAGTAAGAGAAGACATCTTTGGTGGCATAATCGGGAGATGCAGCCTGCACGACACTAAATTCGACAACGGATTCAGGCCGGTCGATTTCGCTGCGGGGCGAGACGTTCTGGTAGCTAGTACGCAGTTCACGCATCTCAATATCCACAAGGGGACATGGAAATCTCCTGATCAATCAACCGTCAATCAGATTGACCACATTGCGATCGACGCACGACACTTCTCCAGTATCCAGGATATCCGAACATTCCGAAAGGCCATCATTGACTCGGACCACTACCTCGTTGTAGCCAAGGTACGGCTACGGATATTCCGATCCAAGCCAAAACAAGGAAGTACTGTGAGAAGATTTGACGTTAGACGGCTACAATCGCAAGAGACTGCCATGTCCTTTTCCTATCGAGTCTCTAATAACCTCTTAAGGAATCCTATGCCTCCTGCGTTAAGCATTGAAAACCAGTGGCAACATTGCCTTGCAGCCATCAGAGATGCTGCCTCTGAAGTGCTAGGTTTCACACCGCCACCACAGCGAAACCCCTGGTTTGACGACGAATTCTGGCAAGTGCACGCAGCAAAACAAGAGGCATACAAAACGGCGCTGCACAAAAGGACTAGAGCTGCTCGCGAGCTCTACGAGCAGAAGAGCAGAGAGGAACACCGGCTTCTTAGATGGAAAAAAAGAGCATGAAAAGCGCGCGATCGAGGAGATAGAGGGTTGTCACAACAGGAATGAGGTTCGTAAATTTTACCAAAAGGTAAAAAAAACCTCCCAAGGGTACCAACCACGAACCGAAGCCTGTAAAGACGATCAGGGGAACATCGTAGTAGAACCGCAGTCGATGCTGAGAATATGGAAAGATCACTTCTCCAAATTATAAAACGGCGATGACGAACCGAATTCCGCTGTAAGGGAGATAGAACCACTCAACCTCGGCGACGCAGATCAACAATTCCGCCTACCCAACCTTGACGAAGTGAAGATAGCTATATCTTAGCTGGAGCTGACGGCATCGCTGCCGAACTATTCAAAGCAGCAGGCGATGACTTGGTACGGAGCATGCACCAACTCATCTGCAAAATATGGTTGGAAGAAAGCATGCCCGATGAGTGGAATCTCAGCATAGTATGCCCGATACATAAGAAAGGAGAAACTCTAAACTGCGCCAACTACAGAGGCATCAGTCTCCTTAACATTGCGTATAAGATCCTCTCTGCCGTATTATGTGAACGTCTGAAGACATTTGTCAACAATCGGTTGGTCCTTATCAGTGTGGCTTCAAACCAGGAAAGTCCACTATCGACCAAATATTCACACTACGGCAGATCTTGGAAAAAACCCAGGAGCTTCAAATCGATACCCACCATCCGTTTATCGATTTTAAAGCCGCGTATGACAGCATCTATAGGGAAGAGCTCTACAGAGCAATGTCTAGTTTTGGCATCCCTGTCAAACTTATCCGTTTGTACAGAATGACGATGGAGAATGCACGCTGCACTATCAAGGTCGGAAAAGATCTTACCGATGCATTTGATGTCAAAAAAGGTTTTAGACAAGGCGATGCACTGTCATGCTACTTCTTCAACATCGTTTTGGAAAGAATTGTACAAAACTCAACCGTCAACACTAGAGGCACAATCTTCCAAAGAACCATCCAATTACTCATATACGCAGATGATATTGACATAATTGGAAGATCAAAGCGTGATGTCAGTAGAGCGTTTTTGCGCATTGCGACGGAAGCGGAGAAGATGGGTTTAGTGGTCAATGAGGGCAAGACCAAGTATATGCTGTCATCAAAGAAGAAGAATAACTCCTGCAAATCGCTGAACGCAATTGAGAAGTTAAGTCCTCTCTCGAGCATGTAAAATCACCATCTATAAGACGCTCATCATCCCGGTTCTCATTTATGGTGCTGAGGCCTGGACCCTGTCAAAGAAAGATGAGAGCGTCTTAGGATGCTTCGAGAGAAAAATTCTTCGGGCGATTTTTGGTCCCGTACGCATAGATGGAGAATGGAGGAGAAGATATACGACAAGCTGTACGGGCTGTACAGCGACACTGACCTAGTTAGCAGAATCAAAGTCCAACGGCTTCGATGGCTAGGTCATGTAGAGCGGATGGACATCAACGCTCCAGCCCGGAAGGTCTTCGAATCCAATCCCGAGGGACGGCGCAGTAGAGGAAGACCAACTTGGCGTGCGAAACTGGAGACAGCTAGCTAGGGACCGAGCTGGCTGGAGACGCTTGTTGGTTGAGGCCCAGGTCCGCCCCGGACTGTAGCGCCACCTTAAAGAAAAAGAAAAGAAGATCATTTAAGTCGCTTGAACATCGTCGAAATGTTTTATCCCGCACCCTCTTTTACCGTTATTTTAACAGTTAATGCTCTAGAGAAATATTCAGTTGAATTCCCCTCCTTAAACAGTTCAACCGTAATACTTGCTCTTCTAGGAATGCTCACCAATATAACCTCGAGCCCTACTTCGGGCGTATTGTCAAGGACAGAGATTCGTTCTTTAGCTGTACTACGGGAATGTGGAATGCCTTGCCGCACTCCGTCTTTCCCAGATATTGAAATGTTCAGGAATTCAAGAATAATGTGCACCAAGTTCTACTTTACGGTTCGAAACTAATGAAAAAAATATTTTATTCAGATCCCTTACCGTTGGTCGGGGAAAATCTTATACTATACGAAGGTCAACATGTTTGAACTAAACTGAGTGAACAGAACGCGAGTGAGTCAAATTGTATTGCTCAGATGAAACCCTTTTTATATTATTGAAATGTTAAGTCAGCAAATACGGTTAGCCGCTTGGCGCGCTTTCCTATTAGACAGTGTCCGGTTATGACACCTATCATCGAGCTTATATGCGATCTGCTTAAAGTTAGCAAGTACCTTGAACGTTTTAAATCTAGTGTTGGCCAGATGTTTTTTGTGACTTGACACGTGTTGATGTTGTTCCACCTGGTGCCTGCCCTCCTCACAGCGTCTTGCATTAGCAACAGTTTACAAGTGGAGATTGGTATGCCAGTACTGGAAAACGTGGTAGGATGGGCTGTACTGTACCGTTTCTGGCGAGTTCATCTGCCTTACAGTTACCTGGAATGTCTCCCAACAAAGGTGAATATTAAACTCTTGAGCCATCTCCATTGGAGATGATCGACAGTGATGGACTGTTAAAGAGTTTGTAGGGACAGAGTCCAGAGATTTTATAGCGGCCTGGCTATCAGAGAAAATACGGATATCAGATGCTGATATCACGTTTTCTTTGAGCCAAGACAAGACTTCTTTTATTGCCAAAAGTTCCGCCTGCAATACGCTACAATGATTGGGAAGGCGGAATGAGAGACTTAATTTCAGTCGTTCAGAGTACACACCTCCACCAACCCCTTCTTTTGTTTTTGACCCATCTGTGTAAAAATGGATTAACTCATCCTCCAAGAATGTCCTATGTTGTTGTTAGTTCACTGCGATGAAGCTTTGAGGCGAATAGCAGAGCTTGCAGCTATTTGCTTGCTTAAAATGTTAAGAGGTTTTAGGTAGAGTAAAGTGTTCAGTGCCGAAGATGGGGTCATGCGAAGCGATCCACTTATACATAGGCTAGCTGAACGTTGGACTTTATTTAGCGTATCCCTGTTTATACCTTCCTCTAAAGCAGTCCACCATACTGCCTTACCGTACATTGAAATCGGTCTGACCAATTTGTATAGCCAATGCGTGATTGTGGGTTGTAAGCCCCATTTATTACCAACAGCTTTTTTGCAAGAAAAGAGAGCTACAGTAGCGTTTTTGACTCTTTCCTGTACGTTGCGTTTCCAATAAATTTTTTTTTTATCTAAGACAAGACCCAGGAATATAGCCTGGCCTGAGAATTTTAATTGGATTCCTTTAATATAGGGAGGGTTGACAAATGTAATTTTGTATCTCTTCGCTATATAACATCCTCATCATTCTCGTCCTGCTATACGGTGCAGAAGTATTGACTAAGACAAAAGCTCAAGACAACACTTTTAGGTCATTTCAAGAAAAAAGTTCAACGTGTGATCTACGAAACCGTATTTTAGGTACTATAAAATACTATGTTTTACTTGTACACCAAACTTAAAATTTAAATCATTTGTTTCTAAAAAATAATTTAAAAATTAGGTGGCGCAACAGTTTTTTAAGAACTAGGGCTTAATGACTTAAAATTCTCAACTATTCTGGTGTTGTTGGCGATGGAGTGGACCTACAGTTTCTAGCCGATTCCGAAAGGCTTATTTGAGAAAGAACTTTTAATGACAAGAATCACTTTTGGAGAATTTGTCAATTCCTCGCAAATCATTACCCGTAAAAACTTTAGATGGTATAGACAGGGATCGAACCCAAGACCTTTAGCATGACAGTCCAACGCACTAACCATCACTCCATGGGTACTAACATTTAAATATTCATTATCATTTTTTTTTCTGAGAAAATTAAAAAGACAGATTAACTGTGCTATAGCAATACAAGAACATATTTTAACATTGAAATACGCGAAGTTAAGAAACAACACATTAGCGAGCTAGCTACATACGAGTACACATAGGACAGTTTTAGAGAATATTCGATTTTTGACCAAAAACTTTGCTTTGTAACTTTTGTTATTTTGGGTCTTAAAAAATTAAAAAAAAAAACGCTTAAGTCGAATCTGCTTAAGAACGTAATTTAATTAATTTTCAACTCAATCGATCGCATGAATGAAAGCCTACTAAGGCTGAGATAGACGGGAGGAAAAGCCCAGATCTATGTTTTTCGACTACGCTAGCATCGTAATGTCATGTTTTATTTAAATCTCGAGTTCGAAATTGTTTACGAATGCAAAACGTAATTGCCATTATGCATTTCCAATATCTCGCAATTGAAAAGGTGTAAAATTTGGTTGACAGCAAATACCTCACGAACAAATAACACCACTCACATCAACTAAATGAATGAATTAATTAATTAATTAATTTTTAAACCACTTTTGAAATATGTACAAAATTCCACCTAACCAGAGAAAGCGCTTTTTCTACATAGTTAGAAAAAATAATCAGTGCTAGTTTCGTTTAAATTGCATTGATTTATCTTCCCACTCCCAACCCATTAGGCTCCCTTAAACATTGCTTCTTCTCATCTTCGATACATAATTTTTGTTTTTGTTACAAATGTTTAGGTAGGCTTTAAAAAACCATAATTAAATAATAAATACTCAGAATGTAGCGCTTAATAACTAAACGAACATTATTTTTAAATAAATATCTTTTTAAATTAATATCTATCCTATAAATCGGTCATAAACACAATGATCCCATGAAAAAAAGAGCCATTAAGCTTCGAATTTCAATACTCACGCATATGTAGATACAAATGTATAAATGTAGATACAAATTAATTCCCTAGTTGATTATTATTGTGTTGTTTCAAAAGTCAATTAGCTTTAAATATGTGATTATGCGTATAATCATAAAAGACTACAATTCTGTTTTGCATAATTCCAATATTCCTAAAGCTGTACGCGTATACGTTTTTGGTGGGAGTGAAACTTCATCATTTTTATGGCCCGAATTGAAATACAATTTATTAGACAAATATCAAAAAGTAATAATTTAGTTTGAAAAATACCAAAAAAAAAATAAAACCATATTGGAAAATTCAAAATTCAAATATAGAAGAATTATGTTACATCAACACCTGAGATGGTATCTGCTATCTTCGCGTTGCGTGTGTAAGACCTCAACTATAACAAGAAGATATTTATGTAAATGATTGTGACTTATATTTATTGATCTTTTTCATACCTGAATGTGAAGTGGGAGTCTATTCATAGCTGTTGGCGCTGCTGGTACGTATCTCCTTCAAAAATGTATATCTTAATAAGATTTGAGCTAAGATATGCGGACTTTCATATTATTACGCTTCTCACAATTGACACTATGACGCGACGCGACGCACGACGACG